>NC_051157.2:136377195-136442498 GCF_013339745.2 Dermacentor silvarum
GCGGAGCACCGTGCACTAAACTGATGTCGTAGAGGAGAAAGTCAGCGACGTCAGTAGCACAACTTGTTGGGAGGGCTCTTGTGATTGCGTACCGCGTAACGTAATCAGTAGTGATGGCAAACCATTTCCGGAGCCCGAGAGAGGAAATGGTTCAAGAAGGTCTAGACCAACACGGAAAAAGGGTTCGGGCGGGATGTCCATTGGCTGGAGACATCCAGCTGGACATCATCCAGTGGGCGATACCCGGCCAAAAGAAGCGACGGCATACACGGTCGTATGTGCGCGAGACGCCCAAGTGCCCAGCCAATGGAGCATCGTGAAGTTGACGGAGAGCAGTCGAACGCAGGTGGGATGGAATGATGAGCAGAAGGTCAGGGCCGTGGGGATCGAAATTGTGGTGGTATAATGTCCCCTCCTTGAGGAGAAACATCCGGAGAGAGGCGTCACCAGGTGTTGACTCCAGACGGTTGATGAGGACTCGTAACGAAGGATCGCGGCGTTGCTCTTTGCCGATTTAAAGCAACTGGGACACAGAGAAAATGGAAGCGATGGCGTCCGCATCAGCCGGTTCATTGGCGGGGTAGCGGGACAAACAATCTGCATCCTGGTGCAAGCGTCCCATCTTATATACCGCGGAGAAGGCATATTCTTGCAGGCGTAAAGCCAAGCGAGCGAGTCGTCCCGTGGGGTCTTTGAGCGAGGATAGCGAGAATAATTTATTCTCGAGTCTCATTTCCGAGAAAAAACATGTTACGCTTATGCTTTCTTTCATACTTAAATGTAATGCTGTTCCCAAATGTATGACCGCTCAACTCAGCAGCTTATATATTATAAACGGCTGCTTTCACTTATCCGGTGCAGTATCATAACGACTATGATGAAACAATTAAAGGAACAGCATCTCTCACATACTCGTAGAGATATGTGCAGATCTGTTGTTTTTGTTGAAGAAGATAAGTGTGGTACCACATGGTTCACCCTGTTTTAATGGGTTGCAAACATTGTGAGACTGTCAGAAAAGTTTTCCTTGTCTGAATCAAGTTAGCAGATTTACAGGCTGCCCCAAAACGGACGTTTATATTGAATGACAGCTAGGAACTTGTTAAGCAGGACTTATTAACACCCCTGCGTTAATGCTATCAGGAACCGTGCCTCTGCGCAACAGCCACGACTCTCCGGCAGCACAATCATTTGGAAGAACAGTCCTCACTTGCATCGGTCACTCACCTTTGACACTGCAATAGTGCTGTTATGCGTTACATTCGAACGGAAACGACTATTCGGCGTCGTACAATATATCAATAACACTTTCACACACACACACATCTACATATGAATATATATATATATATATATATATATATATATATATATATATATAGGTGTGTGTGTGTGTGCAAGTGTTACTGATATATTGTACGACGCCGAATTGCCCTTAGCCGAATAGTATATATATATATATATATATATATATATATATATATATATATATATATATGCAGAGTGTTTCAGCGAACGCTTTCAAAAATTATTAAAGGTTGCCTGCTGCAGATAGCACAATTCTAGTTCATGAGCTGGTGTACTCGAAGTGGACATTACTTCCACAAGCAATTGAAGTGCGTAATCAAATAATGAACAGAAATTTACTAATTATGTTTTTGACTAATTACCTGATGGCACATATTACAATTTACAAATTGTAGCCGTGGAGTTCACAAGGCGGATCCACTTGGAACGAATTCGCGGGATGACACCAGTTTCGAGATAATAATTCCCGAAATTTGCGGCGAAATGCATTGGCGTTACAGTTAGGTTCTTAACAAAACGTTGCTTTTTGCATTGAAGCACAAAATTAACTGAATTTACTGGTTTGGTATCGGCAGCTAGAAAGTATGGATGGATTGATGGTGGGGCGTCCCCTTTGGAACGGGGCCGTGTGTTGCGTCAACAAGCTCCTGTTATTATAATGTCCTACCTATCTTCGCGGTAAGCATGTGGTAAGCCAACGCCACCTAGAGGTTCGTAAGCGGCAGCGATGCGAAAGCAACGAGGAAAGAGAGGAGTTCGCCGACCCGGGTGAGGATGCACGTCGGCAAAGTTCTTAGAGTGTCGCTACTTTCTGTATAGAATGGAGAACTGTATGGGCTCCCTTTAGGGAGCAAGAGTTGCACTAATGTACGCGATCTTGGGCTTCAAAGTTATGCGGCAAAGCCACTCCCCGTACGCGTATGAGCCGCGCTTGCGCCACAAGGCTAGCAGCGCCTTTTTTCGCTCTCTGTTAATTAGTTATTATATTGCGAGTACAAGTCGATGGCTGAGCTCATAATTATGAGTCTTGATTTTACGCTTGCGTGCCTTATTATGTAATGATTGCTGAAAAGCCGATGTGCGACGAACACACACACCGGCGATTGGTGACAACGTCTGCATGGGAACCTGTGTACGCGAAGGGTCAAATATAATGCTAAGATTTCATAGATTAGCTATAATTCTTATTAGGCATGCATGTGATCACGACTCGCGACAATGTAAGACCTGAATACACGTATTCGAGAAACCGCCGTGTCACGTCCAACATTCCTTGTGTGTAAAGTATGATAGCTAACTACGATCCAGATTCCTTCTTCTTTCGGGGGTTTTACGTGCCAAAACCAGTTCTGATTATGAGGCACGCCGTAGTGTGGGCTCCGGAATAATGTTGTCTACCTGGGGTTCTTTAACGTGCACTACAACGCAAGCACACCGCTGACGTTTTTGCATTTCGCCTGCATCGAAATGCGGCCGCCGCAGCCGGGATTCGATCCCGCGATCTCGTACTCAGCAGCGCAACGCCTTAGCAGACTGAGCCACCGCGTACAATCCAGGTGAATGACGCGAAGAATCGCATGCACGCATTCATTGTTTGAATCTTTCCCCTGCCCTACTATGTTGATTCTCAAGATTCCAGCACTTAATTGTCGCGGTTTATACGTCACGGATAGATTTAGCCATGTTATAGTTCTCACGTGTAGCAGACACGCGCTAAACCTGCATGCGTTACGTGTTTATTGTACGAGCAAAATTCTACTGGGTATATTGAATTGTGCAAGTTCTGCAGCGCCCGGCTTAGATAAAAAATGTGTACTTTTTTTCACACCCCGTCACACTGCAAGAGCTGTCAGTTCCTCTAGTGACATTGATTCCGCAGTTTAACTGAGAATAACCCTGCGAACGTATAATTTTTGGTCAGCAGCATCGTGGAACAAGCAACTATAATAATAATAATAATAATAAATCCGCTGTCAATTGTGTTTTGTCGGTTGGTCCCTGCCGAGTGTTGGCATCACGTACGAAACGTTAACTTCTCCGCAACGCACTGGAGTCCGGCGCGGTCAGTGCCCTATTTCAAAGGGATGCCAATGAATCATCATCATTATCATCATCATCATCATCGCTAGAATCGCTGGAGGCGGCTCTGCATGGACGCGCCCATGCAGTATCTCTAGGATAGAGCACCTGAGTGCTCTAGTTAGTGCTTTTGTACGCGCGCGAGTTTGTGAGTCAGTGCCCCGAGTTCTGTGGTTTCCCTAAAAATGCTATTGACTAATTGTGCCGTACATTGGGTGCAGCACTGCAATAGATCTGTTCAATTTAGAAAAGGTCCACGGCACCACGAACGAAACGGTGCTGGCGGTGCCGGTTGTGGTGAGCCTGGCTGCACTCATTCGCCCAAAGGTTCAAGTGTCATTGCGGCGGCATCTTATACCTTGCCCCCCGTGCAATCGAGGATGGGGGTGCTGCGCTGTACCTCGAAATCTCGATAGCCTAGATGCAGAATGGGCAAGCTTGGTTGACTCCAACAGACCTTAATGATAGAACTACTGATATCCTACCGATTAGCTACACTTAAATGAATAAAGTATTTATTTACACATGACCAAAGGAGTTGGACAGGAGTCCGCGAAAGCACTTAGCTATTACAGTTGAACTAACTTAACACTCCAGAAAACATAAACCACAGGAACATCGGCTTGATAAACAAACTATTACTTCCTTACCACTAGGGATGTGCTTGACATCTCCTTCCCACCAATGCCAGCGCTTAATCGCTATCGCATTCACCTATTAGTGTTTCCAGCATGTTTTCAGCCTACGACTACATCACATAAGCGACTACAGCGCTTGTGTGTGCCCACTCGATTGTCCTCGTCATCAGGGCTCTGAAAACCATAGAGTTCCTTACAATAATTACTACAAGGAACCCTGGTGCCGCGGCCGTTCAGCCACCCTGGGAATGATGGTTAGAGCATGGATTTGTCTGATCTTCGTGCTCGTGGCTTCAGGCGCTCTTGTCGCTTCGTTTATTACCCATTATCCGTCTTCAACCGCCAAAATTTCAAAGCAAAAATGCAGAAACCAATAAGCCTCCGCGAAGACTTATCGCTACCAATGACAGTGGCCCAACTGGTCCGTGCGTCTGTGCCATAATGGTTTCAATATTGTTATTCTGTGCCTAGAGGTCCTGTGTACGAATCCTGCGATCGGACAGTTTTATTAATGTTTATTTAATTATTTATAACCCAGTGCTTTCTTTAAACGCGTTGGTTTTCAAAGTCACGAAGCCTTTTAAAAGCCAGAAGGACGAATTTTAGGCAAAGCCATGTACTAAGCATCACTCCCGTGCTGACTGAACCGGCCCGCTGGCAGCTCCCGTATGCACTAGTGCCACAGTTACATCTAGTAAACGCGTGACGCTTTATGCATGAAGCAGTCTTAACTTACACCCTCAGTGCAGATCAAAGAATTCTGATAAATACTGTTCCACGGTGTTTTCCGTGTTATCACTGTGTGATTCCACATCGGTAAGCTCTCCGCTGCAGTAAAACAGAAGAAACAAAAAGAAAACAGCGGGCCCCATAGAAATTGGAAGTTATTGGGTATGTGGCAGACGTGTCACATGCCAAATTAATTATTATTTAATTAATAATTGAAGAAGACTACGTTCTCTTTTGCACAGTTCGAGAAATCGTGCTGAAGGCGCCATTTGCTTCTTTAAAGGATAAGTGTAAGCTGCCCCTTGAAAACCTATTAGAAATTTTTGTGACTCAGTCCTACCTCCACGCGGAATTAAAGTCAGTCAGTATGGTTTCTTGAACTGGGCACAAGCGGACTGGGTCTCCGGAAAGTTATTTAAAAGTTTATTACTTTGTTTATTTTTAATGACCTGCCTGATAATGAGATCGTGGTTATGACATGTAAAACTGCGCAATTTATCGTTTTAAGCGTATTTTATTTATTTATTTATTATTCATTTGAAAATACCATACAGGCCTGTTCAGGATATTGAGCAATATAGACATGATGAAAATTAAATATATCAGTGAGAACAAAAAAAGCGCAAAATGATAACAAGTTGAAGAACAAAACGATATAGACACATATCAAGTAACTGATATAAAACACTACAACGGAATTACGAGTACAAGCGTATTAGGACAAGTGTAGAACAAACTTAACGTTTTCTTTAAGGATTATTGGCACTACTAGCAAACAAAGCTTGTAAATCAAAGGATTGAACGAGAATATGGTGTGCATATTTTGTTTCTGTATATCCGCAAATTACGTAATTCACACGCCCTGTCATACTCATATATTAGTCACATAAGAACACGCCAGCGACCATTTTTGCTAAAGTGTTCTGCTAAAGAACGTCTACGCATAAGCTGGTATCTTGCATAGGACAGCGTGCACTGCCACCTGACAACCACCAACATTCTGTACCAGTTGAAATCGTCAAGCCAAGATATCGCAAATAAATAAATGTGCTTACGCAGTCGGACTCTTTCCTGGATTCAAAGCCATGCACCGCAACTGTATCACCTAACAGAGATGATCGCACCTCTCTTGTCACCGCGTATACAACAAACATATTTTCTTCTTTTTCCCCCTTTTTTCCCAGTACCATTCGGTTGAATTCACCTGGCATTGCTTTCCACCGTGATGGTCAAGCTAGCTCTGGTGAAAGGCTGATCATTCCCTGCTGCCTGCTTTTATCTGCTCGAAATGTCTCTGTAAAATATTATTTGGCCTTCATAACATCTCTGAAAGTATCGTGGACATCTCCGAGCTTTTCTGTGTGTGATGCAGAGGCACTTCTAAACGACAAATTGAAAAGTCGCCATTATTTAGTGTTGCAATGTGCATCGTCTCTGTACATACTCATGCGCCCGTGGCACATGCAGAAACACAGGAGTCGTTTACTGTTGAACTAGTAGAGTCCTCTGGCGAATGAATGGTGCACTTGTCAGACGAGGCTTGGGGAGCCAAGTTCAGGTTGCGCTGCTTTGAGACGAAGTCTACAACGGAGTCTACAAAAACGACGATAATTTTGCAAACGCTTTCATCGCTTCCTCGCTCCTTGCCCAGTGAGTAAACAAATCTTAAGTGAAGTGTAGTTTATCCCCTTCAGTCGTGAATTATGATCGACTGTCGATAAATGTATGAAATATACATAATTTTATACCAAGGTGCGGCAGACTCCATTAAAAGCAAGTCAAGCTGGCAGCATGACCCTTTCTGCATTTTATGATGAGTCACCATAATTGTATACGGCGAGATTACGTATCTAGGTAATGTGGACTCTGTAATGATACGTTTCTTCATAAAAAAGAATTGAATCACTAGCGCGAATTACGCGAGTCAGACCTCCCGTCAAACACTGTGGTTCCTACTCCAAAGCGACCTTCGGCAGTGATAGATTTCTCTCAGAAGTAAAATGAAAGTACTTGAGGTAAGCCCTCAATTTACTCTAAGCTTAGTTTTTGTGGTCTATTTCTGGCCGCAACTGCGCAGAAATGACAAAATATAAGTGGCGTTCACAAATGTGCAGACCGTGACTGAAGTGGTTCTTCAGTAAGTACCACGAAGCAATACATCTTATAAACTGCTATACAGGAAGGTCTCCCAATGTGACATCACCGTTAACGGGACCGTACTTACAAAAAATCCGGAATTTTGCGTGCCAAAGCCACAATCTAATTATGAGGTACACCGTATAGCGGAGGACTCCGGAATAATTTTGATTATTCAAATCAGAATTTTAGACCTTTCACAAACTTTAGTTTGTGAAGCGCAAGAGCGATGGCGCTACTGGCTCTGACGCCACACGACACCTTTTGAGTGCAGCCGAGTGCATTCTGAGTGTAGCCGAATGCTGCACTGCCGCAAAAAGGGAATGCGCTCGTTCTAACTCTATTCACTGTACAGGATAGCATATTGCACATATTGTCCCGGGACCTTTATCCAAGCACGCGCACGAGGACGCAGCGAAAGGAAGAATATGAAGGCGCGCATCGGCACTCGCATGGATTTCTCCATATCGCCTGTTTCGCCTGTTTGTGCCACTACCATCTAGGCTCTACATCTATATATACAGGGTGATCAAAGTTAAGTCGACAGGTTTTTCTTTTAAATTAGGCGCTTAGATGTACGTGAAGACCACCTCTACAGTAAGGTTATGCGAGCAGGGGGACACAGAATGAGGTGATAATTATTGATGTCGGTGGCTTAGTTAACCAGAACTGAATAATTAACTTTTTAGTGGTTGCAGTAAGCAGGCATGTTTGTATTGAAAATTTAGACGCAATCGTGTTTCTACACTGTTTTATTGGGCAGAATTCTTCTAGCGCATCCGTGCTCCGAGATATCGAACTGCGAAGTGCGCCGCTCGCATGATTACGCATGCAAGATTGTGAGGGCCGGTGGAAAGCTCCTCCCTTTTGTCACGTGCCTGCTGTGTACGGTGTTTAGTTTGACAACGGGGTGGAGGCATAGGCAAAATTGATAACTGCCCCTCTCTCACTCTCGGCTGGCGAAATCAAGGAACAACAGTGTGGTGTGATGTATGCAGTAAACTTTATAGGGTTACAGCCCATCGCGGGAGATAATTTTACGGCACATTTTCTGTACGATTTGAGGTCGCACTGTGACATTATCTTGTCAACGTGTTAGCTTCATTGCCATATACGGCTCCTGCAATAGCGCTGCCCGTCGAACGACAATCAAGAACAGCGTTGGGACCCACTGTGCTGCCATGGCTGCTTCCACCGGCACAAGGTATTCAACAGGGAAAAAAATGACGTGGTACTTGCGATGGCCAGGACGAATGGAAACGCCCTGTTAGCGATGCGGCTGTACGCGGCTCGCCACCCACATCGTCCACTTCCATCTAGATCAACGTTCATAACCACGTTTCGGCGATTTTGCACAATGGGCTCTGTCCACCGTCCACGACAAAAGAGAGACAAAAGACAATCGTCAATGAACACTTCGAAATTGATGTTCTCGCGTGTGTGACATTGATGCCAGAAATCAGCATCCGACAGATTGCCAACGAGTCAGGGCTTTGCAGCTTTGTAACAGTCGCAAGGTTTCCTGGTGGCTTGAACGCCATGATAAATATCATCATGCTCAAATTAGATTCCGTTCTTACTGGGGAACTGAAGAAGGACTTTCTATCTTATCAGACGATTATCACACGGTAGCAGCAACAGACATAACGAAAGCTTATGATAATATAGACCATGAAATCATTATTTCCAACCTCATCGCTTGGGCATGCGTGATGGTGTCTAGACGAGCGGGCATTGTGCTAACCTGGGTTACGCAAAATAAACTGAGTGTTCAATTCTGAATATTGTAATCTTTATTGAAATAAACAAAGGTGTTAACCATGCTAACATAATTTTCGCTATGGCACTGTTACAAGAATTACGAGGCACATACACATTAAACTATTTACAGGATGTATTTACGGTAGCCGGTTGCAGCACTAATCAGTTCAGCTCACAGACCGAGCCAAAATCACTTCGCCTTTTTCGTCGGGCGACCGCGCGCATCGTCCAAGCGAGCAGCTTATATTGATGTAGCACTATTTGAAAGTCGTTGTGCTGATGCACAAATTTCACGTCTTTATGGAAACCCATAGAGATATCAGTGCTTTAAAAATGTTCATAATGTTATACTTTCACAGCAACGCAAATCATAAACCCCTCTCGCACTGACTAGGTAACTCTACGCCGTAATTCTTGTCTGAGGCTTGCGCATGGCAGATATTATCCTGTTCTTCATGTTTATTAATGTCAGTTAACTCTGCTGCAAACACTAGATATTTCACGTAGCCCCAAAGAACAAAGTCGAGCGGAGAATCTTTGTGGCCTAAACATAGCTCCTGCGCGCCCAATCCACTGTCCTGGAAAATGATTGTCCAACCAGCTCTTTGCGAAGGTGGAGAAATGCGGTGGGGCACCGTCATGCTCCAACCATACTTTGCGCACGTCGTTTAGGGGGTCTACAACAACACTAAGTATGTCTTGCGTGTACTTCTTACTGTCGAGGTTGACCTCGAAAAAATAGGGTCCAATGATCCTGTCCCCGAGTATGCCGCACCATACATTCACACTCCAGCGAACTTGGTGCTTGTGTTGTCGCAGCCAGTGTAGGTTCTCTTGTGACCAATAATGGGCATTGTGAACATTCACGGTGCCATTCCGGCAAAACAGAGCCTCTTCTGTCAACATTACTTGTTGTAGGAAGTCATTGTCTCCATCAATCTTGATGAAGCTCCACTTGTAGAAGTCCAGCCGCCTTTCGAAGTCTGCCTCACTTAGGTGCTCACAAAGGCAAACACGATACGGATGGAACCTATGCTTTTTTAGCACCCTTGCGACTGTTGCAAAGCTGCGCCCTGACTCGTTGGCAATCTGTCGGATGCTGATTTTTCGCAACAGCGTTACACACACGAGTACATCAATTTCGAAGTCTTCATTGACGATTGTCTTTTGTCTCTCTCTTTTGTCGCGGACGGTGGACAGAGCCCGTTGTGCAAAATCGCCGAAACGTGGTTATGAACGTGGATCTTGATGGAAGTGGACGATGTGGGTGGCGAGCCGCATACAGCCGCGTCGCTAACAGGGCGTTTTCATTCGTCCTGGCCATTGCAAGTACCACGTCATTTTTTTCCCTGTTGAATACCTTGTGCCGGTGGAAGCAGCCATGGCAGCACAGTGGGTCCCAACGCTTTTCTTGATTGTCGTTCGACGGGCAGCGCTATTGCAGGAGCCGTATATGGCAATGAAGCTAACACGTTGACAAGATAATGTCACAGTGCGACCTCAAATCGTACAGAAAATGTGCCGTACAATTATCTTCCGCGATGGGCTGTAACCAGATAAAGTGCACTGCATACATCACACCACACTGTTGTTCCTTGATTTCGCCAGCCGAGAGTGAGAGAGGGGCAGTTATCAATTTTGCCTATGCCTCCACCCCGTTGTCAAACTAAACACCGTACACAGCAAGCACGTGACAAAAGGGAGGAGCTTTCCGCCGGCCCTCACAATCTTGCATGCGTAATCATGCGAGCGGCGCACTTCGCAGTTCGATATCTCGGAGCACGGATGCGCTAGAAGAATTCTGCCCAATAAAACTGTGTAGAAACACGATTGCGTCTAAATTTTCAATACAAACATGCCTGCTTACTGCAACCACTAAAAAGTTAATTATTCAGTTCTGGTTAACTAAGCCAGCGACATCAATAATTATCACCTCATTCTGTGTTCCCCTGGGCGCATAATCTTACTGTAGAGGTGGTCTTCACGTGCATCGAAGCGCATAATTTTTGAAAAACCTGTCGATTTAACGTTGATCGCCCTGTATATCGCCTGTTTTACATACGCTACTGTAAATACATATTTCTCCAACCCCTGACATTGTCCACTCGCCGCCCACAATGCGAAATTGTGTACGTTGTACGGCTTAAACAATACCATGTGCGCGAACCTCATCCGTGGTTACCATGTTTCTTGCCCCTCATGTCCATGTTGCTGTTGCGCTAAAACAGCACAAATCTCCAGACCGCTTGCTTGCATCGGTGCGGAGCTCCATATGGGCTGAGGCACCAAAGTGACCCAGAATAGAGGGTGACGTAAGTAACGTGTGGAGTATTACGCTTGGAAAAGTATCGTTCGGCACTGTGTCATCAGCGTACCCCGCCCTCCCAATAAAGCGCAACACCAATTAGCGTTTTGGGCTGACAATTCCTTTTAGCAAATAAATTATTTTCTGCCACAGATTAGTACTATTTTTACAGCTTAATCAGTTCCGTAAACTTCAGTTCAGTTTTGAAGTATTCAGTTTTCACTTTCGAAAAAGAAATTTTGAGCTCCGGTATAAATGCGATCTGAACAGTTACGAGCTTGAGTGAGCTACAAACGACTGAGTGCCCTTTCATGCAATTTTGACGTCGCCGCACTTTTGTGCCTCTTATAAAATCTAGAGTTCACGGCCTGCAATCCGAACTTTCTTAACAGAACGAGACGACTTGCGATGGCTCGTATGTACTCGTAATCGCAGTAGACTACGAGTCATGATAATAAACGGAGAACATCTACTCTGTAAATACACATATTTTTTGTTGGGGCAAGTATACAGAAATTGAAAAGTTGTTCCACTGCAAATTTTGGCCTGAGCACGTAAAGCATAACGAAATACTTTTTAGCCAACTGCAGTTTTGTTACAACGGAAAACGCCAAGGCATTTCGGACGGAATCTTTTTCGCTACTTCTTTCTTTATTCGGAATTGCTAATTCTGTGATCGATAAGTTACCACAGCACGATAGAGTATCTATGTGGGCAGTCCTTCAGGCTTAGCTTTGACTGTTCTCTCTGCTTATGCATTACCGGAAACTATGAGTCTCTTGCATGTTCGGAAGAACCAGTTGCTGCGAGAAGCGGGAGTCCCAACGATTGGCCGGGAGTCCACGACGTATATCCCTGCATTAGAGGTACTTTCTTGTTCCTGACTAATCCTAGCATGTTCTGCCCTACTTGTGCCATGAAGATAAGAGGTGTACTGCTAGTAGAACTGCCACAGCAATAGTATATGCGTAGAAGGTCGCTTTCGTCTGCATTTCACCGACGACTGGTTGGTGAAGAACAAAAAGCGGTCAACACACAGAAACCGAGGACTGGGACAGAGACGACACCCCAGCGCTGAACTTGCGCTGGGGTGTCGTCTCTGTCCCATATAATTGCACTCTCTATTGGCAGAGAGTGCAATATATATATATATATATATATATATATATATATATATATAGTCGTATGATAAGAACACAACAAAGACGCCAAGGCTCCTTTCACACTGGGAAAAACACATTTATGTAGGATGTATTGAGAGACAGAAAGCTGTATCGGGAGTTTTTCATGTTGCTCTACAATCTTCTCATTGGCACTTTGATAATTAGGAAAGTGCTTCTCGAGTTAGCTAATTAAATCTCAGTAACGAAAAAATTACTGGCGGCTACTCCGCTGTACTGGAAACAATACGCACTAGGTTTGCTTCGCGTAACACCGTTCCTCTTTTTTTAAATCGTGCTGCGTGATAGCTGGGACACCCTGTATATATATATATATATATATATATATATATATACAATTCGCTATCACCGCCTGAAGCTTAGCTTGAACAATGTTTGTTCTTTATTATATTGTAGAACAGAGGCTGAGCTCATGCTGTGCGCACCTAGCCTGTGAATCACTTCTGCGTTCGATTGATTCGCGCTCGTGTTTGCTTTTATTTATGCCACAAATTTTCTCTTCGTATAAAAGTGGCTAATATGCGCACTTGTCGCAGTCCAAACAGACCGATGGATTGGCCCTGTTGTGTCGAGTCCTCCTTTGTTCTGCGCTCAGCCGCAATCATGGAAATGCATTTTCGTCGGTCGTGAGTGACCAGTGTTCATTGTGACAACACTCGGTATGCATCCTTGAACGCCCTGCGCCACGTGTCGGGCATTTATGGTTCCGCGTAGCGGTGTCGTAAGCGCAACGCAGACAGTTGGGCAGGGATAACTCCGCCCAAGGCTCTGCGAGCTCTCTTTGATGATGTCTATATCCGTGGACGGTAATACCTGCAAAAGGAACGAGCAGCAGCTGTGCGATGACTGGTGCTTTAGGACGTCCATGGTTTCAGCGCATTCTATAGCATCGAGATCGTCCTGCCTCTACGCCTGAACTCTGAATGAAAAAGCATGAAAGCAAAAACATAGCACATAAGAATGCAGTTACGATACCATACCTGCCGTGGTGCAAGAAGCATGTTACGCGCTGGCTATATATGACTTCTACAACATCTATTTTGATTTTGACCTGCTACAACATGTTTGCTCACGACGAGTCGTTCATGGTACAATACATTTTTTTTTGCATTTCTTCGCAGAAACACGCAGAATTAACACGAGGACTTAGACTGCATTTTAGATTCTCCCAGAACCACTGCATTTTTAACTGCTTCTCAAAATTAGGCCGTTCTGCACCGGTTTATGTTAGGTGGCGGTAATTTGAAGTGAAGCTGACTGAGGCCTACAGCTGTTTGCTGCCCACGGAAAGGAATGTACCAATTGTTTATTTCCTTTTCCGTGCTAGATGTTCAACTCACTTGAGCAATTTACTGGTGCTTTGTGCTTGATGAACAAACATGACGAATCTGTTTGGGGAACTGACACAGGCTGCTCGGCCTGTGTCTCGGCCAAATGCTTTGTGTGAACTAAGCCTTTTGGATTGTATGGCTAAAGCCAGCAAGAAGCCGAAGCCTCATTCATTAGTAGTATGGGACATGTTGCATGTTGATATCATTATTCCCCTTTGTAGGTCAAAAGACAAGTGAATTGCTGTGGGGCTTGTGGTGTCTTCTTTATGAGGCGGGTATGCAAAGTTCTTTTTATGTGCTGACGAAGTGAGTAGTTATCATTTTGTATAAATAAACAACGCTGGATCGAGACATGGTGAGGCAGAAGGTGTTTGAATTTTCCTTTTCGAGGCAGCCTAAGCTGCGCTGTAGTGCCTCGAGTATACTTTAGGGATTGCAATTGGCGCTGTAAGGAACTACTTCGTGGCTTCAATTCGAAGTTGTAGTGAACTGATGGGTTTCGCGAACAATCTGTGTCTCACCATAACGACAGTCGGTTGCTTTCATTGCGGGAAGGGTGTGCCACATTGTCAATAAAGGCTTTTGAGGGCCACTATGAAACATTTCATCACCTGCAATTGGTTGGCTCTCCATCTTAACCACGAAATTTTCTTTCAGGTGATTGCTGTTATGGTATTCGTGAATAATGTGTACATACTATACATGACGCGCCGTCGTGTTAACAGCCGTGAGCAATGCGTTTTCTGGGTGCCTGTTTCAGAGAACGGTGAAAGTAGTAGCAAACATTTTCATACAAAATGCGCGCACAACTCTTCCTGTTGCGCATTAATAAAGTGGTCACATTTGACTAGAACAACTGACCAGAGTATTAAGAACTATGATGAAAGCTTCTATGGGCGGCGTCCTAACACATATTTATAACGTTGACACCAAATACCAAGATTTCTTTTTCATGTAAAATGCAATGCCTCTCATAGCTAAGTACTAAGGTAATATTAAGTGTTTAACGGAGCATCATACATAACTTCACGTGTTCAATTTGCAGGCATTCCTTTTACGCAATATTTATGGACACACACGGCAGATATATGCATTGCAAAACCCCAATAGATTATTCCCTTTTCCGTGTGCACGTTAAACCCACTTGAGCAATTTACTGGTGCGTTGTGCTTGAGGAACAAACATGAGGAATTTGTTTGGGGAACTGACATGTCCACGTGAAGTCCACGCTACATAGCTTGCGATATCCAAATCACAAATTTTCATGACTCACGCGGTTTTTAAGAAGAAATTGAGTTTCAGGCATGACAGCAGAAAGAAGCCGAAACATCTTTCAACAAGTACGGCACGAGCCGCTGCACGCATACCCCGAGCATGCACGAAGGGAACGAGCGCGCGCGGCAGCCGAGCGAGCTGGAGCGAGCGGCGTCCTGGCCGTGACGTCACTCTCGAGAGGGCACCACTCCAATTTCCCACTGCTAGTATTATGAATAGAGAATGAACTTGCGCAAAAAGGTGAGCCACTCGGACAGAGGTGGTTTCTCTGCGACAAAAATACTTGGTCCACGGTTTCTTGCCCGGTAAACAGATATGTGCATTGACGGCCCTACTTGATTGCTGTTTTAGCATCAACCTAATTATTTTATTTCTATTTTTAACTTATTGCTGAATCTACTTACGTTGGGTGCTTGCATTTATGAGTACTAGAACAATTTAACATTAACGTATGTTCATATATTGGTGTTAAATGCGAAGCATTTCTTGGCGAACATTTGCTACTTTCAGAGTATCTATCTATCTATCTATCTATCTATCTATCTATCTATCTATCTATCTATCTATCTATCTATCTATCTACCGCCTACGTCTTGGAGCTCTCCATGGTTGTTTCGTTAACTTGGTATTTACCAAAATAGGCCTAGTATGATAAGAGTGTATGACGATCATAAATTATAGATGATGACATGCATATCACGACTTGTTAGTCATGTAGGTCATGAAACAGCTGCCTACGTCTTTGTGCTCTCATGGTGGTTTCGTTAACTTGTTAGGCCCCAAAAGTCGCATAGTATGACAACAGTGTATGAAGAACATAGATGATAGGTCATGACATCAATGTCATGACATGTCTGTCATGTAGGTCATGAAACAGCCACCTAAAATGACAGTGACCCAGCCAAAAACATTACCATTCAAAAACCACTGAAATAGGTTCGGACGTGGGTAGTAAGGGAAGGAAACACTAAATGATGATGGTAGAAGGCATACTCATGAGCATGACTCAGCAAAAAAGATTAACACTCAAAAACCACTGAAAAGGGTTCTGACGTGGGTACTAAGTGAAGGAAACATTAAAGGATGATGGAGGAGTCATACTCATTAGCATGACTACGCAAAAATGACAATGACTCATCAAAAACGAACATTAACACTCAAAAACCACTGAAATGGGTTCGGACGTGTGTACTAAGTGAAGGGAACATTACACAACGGTGGTAGGAGTCATAACCATGAGCATGACCCAGCAAAAATGACGACTCAGCAAACAAATTAACACTCAAAAACGTATGGAATGGGTTCGGATGTGGTACTAAGTGAAGGAAAAGGCTAAAGGCTGATGCTCCAAGTCATCGTCATGAGCATGACTAAGGCTTCCGCCTTAAGGTCTCTTAGGCGTATCTAAAGAGACTCCTGAGGACTCGTAACAAGAATGTGTGTCATTTAGGTCATGAAGCAGCCGCCTACGTCTTGGTGCTATCATGGTCGTTTCGTAAACTTGGTAGGCTCCCCACACACTGCTTCAAATAACATCGATTCCCATAGGGCGTGGGATCTGCCGACTTTTTTGTCTTGGCTTGGAGCGGATTCACTAAGCTGAGCCGTTTGCACTCACTTCCTCAGCCAAAATTTCTTGCGTTAAGATAAGGGTGCAACCGAACTAGTGGTGCACTTAACTTACCGCGTCATGTGAGAGCGAGAAGGATGTAAAGCTAAGATTAAACGACAAGAAAAGAAAGAAGTGCAGTCAACTGATAGCATGATCGCACACCATGCATCTGTAATTAACGGGACATTCTCACGGCAAATCACTGCGCACCTTTCTTCCACAGCTGCCTTTTACGAGTGTCTGCTACAGCGCCGACAAGCGCAACCACGCTCTCCTGTTCACCGCACCGCCGTCAAAAGAATGGTGGTAGTGTCTCGCATTCTTCTCAGATTTCTACAATAGACACGACTGATGGGCACATGGTGACATACTTGGCGTAGAAAGAGACGCTCATGCAGAGCTATTGCCGCCCAGGTGTGCCCAGATAACCCTGTCTGTAGCAAAATCACCACCACCACCGCCACCACCACCATATAATGACGCGCACAGGCTCATTATCAGTTCTGTCGGCAGCCGGTATAATCTAAGATGCTGGACGGCGATTTCGTCGAGCGCTAACCGACGACGAAACGTGCGCTCCTATCGCATATGATAACTCTAGAGAGGACGGAGAGCTATGAAAGCAGCCATCAAAGAGAAACCCAACAAGAAGCCGTGGATACCGACGCTGTGAAATGTATGACTAGAAACTTCGCTACGTTACATCCGTACGTGCAGGTTTAGCTGTCTGTCACCCTTTAACATCGCATCAGCGTTCATCGCTTCTCTTTAGCTTCTCCTTCGCTGAAAAAGCACAATGTTGCCTTGCACCAAGTCAAGAGTTTGTTTTGAAGGTTCACGCGGCCGTATTCCGAGAGAGGTGAAATCCACGAAGACGCGAACACTGCAATTTAAGAGCCCGGTTATAAATAATAAGTTGGTGACGTCAACGCCTGAAGCTCACAACTACGGTGACTGTCATAGCCCAAGTGGCACCCCCTAGAAGTTAAGGTTATTCAGTCGATATCACCACAATGATCAACATAGATGATAGGTCATGCCATGACTTAACATCTATGTTCTTCATACACTGTTGTCATAGTATGCCAATTTTGGTGCCTACCAAGTTAACGAAACGACCATGAGAGCACCAAGACGTAGGCAGCTAAAAAATTTAATATGGGATTTTACGTGCCAAAACCACGATATGATTTATGAGGCATGCCGCAGTGGGGGCATACCACCTGGAGTTCATTAATGTGCACCTAAATCTAAGTACACGGGTGTTTTCGCATTTCGCCCCTCATCGAAATGCGGCCGCAGTGGCCGGGATTCGATCCCGCGGCCTCGTGCTGAGCAGCCCAACGCCATAGTCACTGAGCAACCACGGCGGGTAATGGAAACAGCTGTTTCATGACCTACATGAGTTGGCCGTCCAGTGGGCCAGGCCCACTGCTGAGCATCTTGGAAGATTTTCCTCGGGCGATGGACGCCTGGCAGCGTAGCCCCGGGCACCAACAGCAATAACCATTGGACAAAAGTCGGCAGATCCTACGCCCTTTGGGAATCGATGTTATGAGAAGCAGTGTGCGGGGAGCCTATCAAGTTCACGAAACGACCATGATAGTACCAACACGTAGGTGGCTGCTTCATGACCTAAACGACACACATTCATGGTATGAGTCCTCAGGAGTCTTAGATACGCCTAAAAGACCTTAAGACGGAAGCCTTGGTCATGCTCAAGACTATGACTTGGACCATCAACCTTTAGCTTTTTCCTTCATTTAGTACCACATCCGAACCCATTCCATTAATTTTTTTGTTAATTTTATTGCTGAGTCATTGTAATTTTTGATGAGTCATGCTCATGGCTATGGCTTCTACCACCATCATTTAGTGTTTCCTTTACTTAGAATCCACGTCGTAATTAATTTCAGTGGTTTGTGAGTGTTAATCTTTATTTTGCTGAGTGATCGTTGTTTTTGCTGAGTCATGCGCATGACTATGATTTCTACCATTACCCTTTAGTGTTATCTTCACTTCGTATCCACGTCCGAACCCATTTCAGTGGTTTTTGAGTGTTAATCTTTTTTGCTGAGTCATTGTCATTTTTGCTTACTCATGCTAATGAGTATGCCGCCTACCATCATCCTTTGGTGTTTCCTTCCCTTAGTACCCACGTGCGAACTTATTTCAGTTGTTATTGAGTGTTAATGCTTTTTCGCTAGGTAACTGTCATTTTAGGTGGCTGTTTCATGATCTACATGACACGCATGTCATGACATTCATGTCAAGACCTATCATCTATGTTCTTCATACACTGTCGTCATACTATCCCTATTTTGGTGCGTACCAAGTTAACGAAACCACCATGAGAGCACAAAGACGTAGGCGGCTGTTTCATGACCCACATGACTAACAAGTCGTGATATTCATGTCATCATCTATAATTTATGTTCGTCATACAATCTTATCATACTATGTCAATTTTGGTAAATACCAACTTAACGAAACAACCATGAGAGGTCCAAGACGTAGGCGACTAGATAGATAGATAGATAGATAGATAGATAGATAGATAGATAGATAGATAGATAGATAGATACTGTCAAAGTAGCAAAATGTTTTCCAAGAAATGCTTCGCATTTAAAAATGAATGCTTTGGCCGGCTACATGGCTAAAGAACTGCGAAATTTCACTTCTTTTAGTGGAATCGGAGTGGACGCTCGTTAGCAATCCTCGCTTGGAGCATTTGTGGCGAAAGGGGAAGTTTTACAGTGAAGCTGTATATGGCTAGCCGATTCATCTGTCTGTGGCCTGTACGCAGAAACTATCATTGTCAGCAATAGCTCGAGCGTCGTCGTCTTCTTCCAGAGCTGGCTCGTAGGCGCCTGTCGGCGCAACCTCGCGAACACGCTCGTGCCACTGCTCTCACACTCGCCGTCGTTGTCTTCTTCCACAGCTGGCTCCTTTGCCGCTCATCATTCCAGAATAAAATTCAACGTCTCTTCTGTCATCGTAATGGGAGGCCGTGTTTACGGCGGTATGAGCCATTGCTTAAAGGGGTATGAGCCATTCATTGTCTTACGGGACGGACAGATTTAATCTCGAAGCAATTTAATTTTGAAGAAACGCAAGCGGCAATGCAACAACGGCGGATTGTGGGCATACCGTAAGTGACGTCGTTGCCTCCGTCGCAGCCGAACGTGTGTGTAACCTCATTAAGAAACACAAAGACGGAACCAATAATTGAGGAAGACTTTAGTGTACCGACGGAATTAACGCAGTGTTAAACACCGGGACCACACATTTCAGCTTCGCTGGATAACTATCTGTGCGGAGTGCTATAGGGCGAGGATTTTTTCACTTAGTTGAACGCGTCACTTTCCTTGTCGTATAGCGGCTGTCGAGGTGTTTACCGTGGGGCTACATTGCATTTGGAAGTGAAAGCAATGCACTGGTCCATAAAAGAGAAGCGATTAAAGAACCATTTGTGTAATGTCTGCTGATGTTCAGTAGGAGTTGCCAGTGTGAAACTGGCAACGTGCTGGCGTACAATGGCTTCATCACGAGTTTCACGTTGCATTGACACCGGCGGTTCCCGCAGGGCTGTCGCCACAATGGTATTTTCCATAACTTAGCGTAAATATCAAGAAAGATAACATCACGCGATCAAGACCGGGTTTCTTATTGACGCACAGTACCTGTCTTCATGGAGATAAGTCAACTGTGTCTGACTAAGGAATAAAGCACAGGAATATATCTACCGAGATTTCACAGCCGCTATCTTCTTCGCAAGTTGGAAAACGCTCAGTAATGCGTGTTCCGGCGATGCATGAAGAGTGAACTTCTTCATTGTTATTCACTGCATGCTTCTAAGGCCTATTCAAGAAGCTGCATTGAGAAGGATTAGATACAAAGATGAAGGGAAAAGGTTCCCGGAAATTTCCCGGACTCCCCGGAATGTTCAGTGTGTATCGTTGTAAGAGACTATAGACCATGTGCTCGTGGTGTGCCCTGAGTATGCACGCGAAAGACTCACGCTGGCAGCCACCTTGAGACATTTATATAATAGACCACTGTCGGAGGACCTCTCGCTAGGCGCAGGGCCACAGAGTTGTCACACAACAGAGGCAATGCGTGCTTTTTCACGTTTCTTAGGCGACACGGGCCTGGACTCACGCTTGTGATAATCATTTATGCATTGTGTCCTTTCACCTAGTTCCTCCCATTATCATCCCCCATTGTGACCCTCATCCTTCTCCTCTTCCCCTTCCCTTACGTAGAGTAGCAGGCCAGATGCTCCTTATTCCGGCCGACCTCTCTACATTTTCACATCAATAAACTACACATCAAATGTGCTGGCGCATTTACCGGGTGTTTCAGCTAGTACTTCCAAAAAATTTTAAAGGTTGCCGTTGGCAGACAGCACAATTCTAGTTCATGAGATGGTCTGCTCGAAGAGGCGAACATTTCCTGCACCAAAAAATGAAAACCATTATTGACTAATTGACAAAATTTAATAATTAGGTTATTAACTAATTACCTCATGGCCCATATTGCAATTTACAAATTCTAGCCATGAAGTTTGCAAGGCGGACCCACTTGGATTGAATTCTCAGGATGACACCAGTTTCGAGATATTATTTCCCTAACTTTGCGAAATAATGCATTCGCGTTCCAGTTACTTTTTCTTAGCAAAACGTCGTTTTATGCATTAAAGCAAAAATCTTGCTTGAAAGTGGTTGCAATGTTGTTGCCCAAGAACTTAAAACTTAAGAAAATATTTCATGTTCTTATAGTACGTATTGAAAAACCGCTCAACGCAAAAAAAGAAATAAAATGGAATAGAAATTCAGCTTCGGCCTGTTCGCGAGTAATCTTCTAATCAGTAAGCCTCCTGAATATTCACAAATTGACAATTACCTAGAGGGCAATACATATAGAATAACCCGTTGTACATGACAACGGGACAGAGAGACAACGGGACACACATACAGTCGGCCACAAAAGTTTAAAGGAAAATGGTTCACGACTAATGTGAATATCTGCTATGTCAAGGCATCGTGCTGCTACTTTAATAAATCACTATGTCGGTCGCCAAAACTGCAGGAGACTAAAACCTTCAATTTCAGGTTATCTGCTCAGGCGTCGCGGGAATTGCTTTTTTTAGTAAATCTCGTGTTCCATTAACTTTCATGACCGAATGCTCAGTCAAAGCTTTCTTTTTCTCCTGGTTGTGCTCTGGAAGGTATTACTCACAAAGCACTTTCTCCGATATTCCTTCTTGGACCTCTGCGTGATTTGGCAGACGGAAAGAAAAGGTTGTGTTCAATAGGCGGGTTTAACTACCCCCGTTTAACTAACGACTAATGTGGTAGAATGGGTGGGTACTGAACCTCCTGTTTACAATAAAATAAAAGCTTGAGTGATCAAATCTTTCCGGCAGCCATACACTAAACCATCCTGTTTTATCAAAATTGTACCTCTGGGAGGTGGCTTCATTTCATCATGAAACACATGCCGACTTTCATATACCACTGAATGACTGCAGAATCGATCGGAGTAGTTTCCATAGTTTGGAAATTCTACATTTAGTGTCTGTTGGAAGAAATGATTGTCTCTGTGTGCATAACACAACAAATTTATTGCTGAAAATTAGGTCTCCTAAAAATTTTGGAGCGCAGTATGTGGCCTTATCCACTCCAGAAAAAACTGACGAATCATTCGTTCCATTAAAACGGACGCACGTTACGCTTTCATTTATACCTTCTGGAACTGGAACATTTACTTCGTTTTGGACTGATTCAAAATTACTGTCACGTAATTATCACGTCATATATATATATATATATATATATATATATATGCACCGGCCCATAGGTAGCCAAGCGGCTTTTTTGTAGACCTTCATAATTTTACAGCAAATCGTATCCTGTTTGTTTTTTCTACCCTAATATTATACTACGACATGTATCTTGCCCATAGGGATAAAAGCTGATAAATATCCGCCTATTTAAGAAACCACATACCAGAAACATTGAAGATCACTTGCTATAATAACAGGCATCCGAGCAGTTTGGCATATTCCCAAGAGCTCAACTGACCGTACGCATGAAAGTCGCAGTCTCGGCAGCATTAGCCGAAAGGATGAATGTAAACACGTAAATGCAACTCTTTCCTTGTCGGACGTACAACGCACTTGTATTTGCGTGTACATCTTGCTCCTTCCTTTCTTTGTTGGCCTCTTTGCTTTTTAGCCATGTCGGACATCATATATGGGAGGCTCGTTTTACTAAATATTATAGCGTAAGTTTGAATCGGCCACCAGGGTTCACTTTTCGCAGCCTTGAATTGTTTACAAGCTACATGCGATCACCATTTTCGCCTTTCCTTCGGCGAAAGCGCCATGCGTTTTTTCCGACAGCACGTCTGATGGGTAGGTGCTGAAATAAACTCCGCGTCGTTGCATCCGGGGTATTGTGACACCGAAGTGTTCCTCCCACTCGGATGACGTCAGGCACAAAACAAAGACAAAGATTGTGCTGTAGCTGGGGACACTTTGATGGCCAGAGAGGCTCGTTTCGGGAGACCATTAAGGAGACGCGAGACGTGGAATGGCAAGAGCTCGTTTACGATGCATACGGCCGGCCGAGTATGCCGCGAGCGCCAGCACTGACCCTGACCCTGGTTGCGTACTCGGGACGCACGCTTGCAAGCTGCGGTATTTCCCCGGAGGATATGGCGAACGTCGGTATTAGACGGCTGGCAAGTGTCCCTGAGTGACCATTCCACATCTGTCAGCGGTTCAGCTCAGACGTCGACGTGCCAAAGGTGAGTTCTGACTTAGTTCACGCTGTGGTCCGATTCCACTGTTCGCGTTGTTGGACTGGGTATGCAGTACGTGCCGGCTGGTTCGAAGCCCTGCAATCGGGTAGCAAGGGCACCACTGCATCCCACTGAGACGTGACTTTTAGGTTTCTCTTGACGTTATAAGTTTACCAACTTCATAGGCTTGTTGTTGTTATCACTTACTTACATATACGGTGTGCTGATAGAATTGAGATGATGACTATTTGTGCTAGCCGCGGTAACTTCCGATAATGTGAAATGTTTGTTTCCCCTGCACTTCCACGACATGTTGAATGCTGCGTGAGAAAAAGGATACAAAAAGGCCGCAATTGGCTCAGTCCGTTTATTCATTCGGCTAGCTGTTTTCATTGCGACAGTGATGCCGCTTTTTGTCTTTTCACATGCAGGTAAATAATATTTCAAGTTGCGCTCACACAATACTTTCGCGTTTCACTACTGAAGATGAAACGTTTCACGGTAGAGGCCCACGACCTGGAATAGGCACAATTATAGCTCTGGAGAGTGTAGGATAAGCGCTGGTTGGTCTCGTTCTGTACCAAAAATACGGATTTAAGCCACAGTAGTCATTTTGCCATGATCAGACAATGCAGCTTTAGGTTTTCTTGTATGCTGTTTTTGGGAATGGGAGTTTTGCGTGAGAAATCAGCGAGCGCAATATAATCTTAAAAAAAAACCACTTTACTTAAACATTGTTGAAAGCTGACGCTTCGTAAATTACTCATGCATCTTTTGCTTTCTTATTTACAGAAGAGAGAACAAGGCAGTATGAAGATCTGCATAGTACTTGTGTTGACATCAGCCGTGCTTTTGCACGAAGTGCTTGGCGGCGGCTACGGCGGAGGAGGTGGCTACGGTGGTGGCGGTGGTTGGGGCGGAGGAGGAGGTGGCGGATATGGTGGCGGCGGAGGTTGGGGAGGTGGAGGCGGCTACGGAGGTGGAGGTGGCTACGGTGGCGGTGGCGGTGGCCACCATCACGACGGTGGTCACGTGAAACATGTGCCCACGAAGCAAGTCCACGCCGTGGTCGACGTCAACGTAAAGATCACAAAGGAGGTGCGCCACACGTCCGGTGGTCATCGCGGTGGATACGGTGGAGGAGGATACGGCCATGGCGGAGGCGGATATGGCGGCGGATACAGCTACGGAGGTGGCGGCCACCACCACGGTCTCTTGCACAAGCTCAAGCACAAGCTACACTTGTGAGTGCAGCTGCTTAGATTGGTACTTGACCTGTGTGGTATAACGTATTTTAAACATTAAACTTATGCTTTCCCATCAAATTTATAGATTACTGCTTCTTGCACGGGTTGATAGTTTATGATGTGCTGGCAGTGCCCTTGGAAGAACAAGTGCGCCTCACTATGTCCTTGTCTGCCAAACGCACCCAAGCACATTTCGGCTATATCTATATCAGACCCCAAGACTGCTTATCCACAGTTTCTGAAATTAGTTGCTATTACGACAAATTATGTTACCATCGTGAACCCTCCCCCCCTCTTTTTTTTCATACCGCGTTTAGATGCTACAGGCAGCATCTCCAAGCATGGGCAGAAAGTAAACGTTTCTTCACGTCTATGTTCCTAAAAATTCATTTTTGTTGTTGGGTAAACACAGATAAAGGTGTAAAATCGTCTCGTTAGCATTTTCATGCTGCATCTTTAAGTTTAATGTCAAATTTTGGTAATTTGAACACACTTCACGGGTGCGTTTCGTTTTCCGCAACAGCACAATGGTCTCGAATAACTAAGCCTCAATTATAATCGAAACTACGACAAACATATATACGGCAACACAAGAAACTTCGACAACATCCATATTGTTACGTCCGCATCCGAGTTTATATATGGGATGATTATTTCACGTATTCCCTTCTGAGTTAATTAAAAAATTGAAGATAGTATACTTTATGATGTGTAAGGGGTACATTGAGTACATTGCTAGTGGTACAAATATATTGCTAGCTTTAACATACTGGTGAAACGGAGCACTTTCATGCAAGGAACAATATCAAGTTCGTAAGCAGCCACACTTTTGCAGGATACAGCGCAAAAGAATAAAAACAAGTGGTGACTGAACTTTCAATTTCCGGGCGAAGCTCCGTGTAGCATCGCTAATGGTCACATCCATATACTCAACTGAAATATGTTGCACTTATATAGGAAAGCTATTTAGTTGTATACTACTAAAACAAAATTACACTGTGTACGACAAAAAAGGCGGAAAGGCAATGATGTCATTTTGTCTTTTCTCTCCATAAAGATGCAGCCTTCATGTTCAGGATTTACAATAGCGCGCTCTCCATTAGTAGCACAATAAAGTAGTATTTTAGCGATCGCATTGAGTAAAGGAAAACCCTCAAAATTTCTGCATATTTCAAGAGAAAGAAGTCACATCGACGGCTAGCAAAACTAGTGGCTGCGAACTAGAACGGATCGTTGCATCTATAAGATATCAGGCGAGGGATAGTTCAAAAATATCTGGAGGAAATAGAATCTACTCGCTTAGCGCCCCCTCTCACATCAGCGGTGCTTTGTTTTGCTGTTAACAGGAAACAGGGAACAGGCCCCCAATCGCGTGGGAAGTTTGTAATATGGCAGAAGATGGCAAGCATCCGGATTTAGGTGCATGCATTCCGTT
Organism: Dermacentor silvarum; assembly: GCF_013339745.2. Taxonomy (NCBI): domain Eukaryota; kingdom Metazoa; phylum Arthropoda; class Arachnida; order Ixodida; family Ixodidae; genus Dermacentor; species Dermacentor silvarum. Next base: position 136,403,040 of record NC_051157.2, read on the forward strand.
GTCACAATTGTCGATATTCCCCGTTGTCATACCAGATTCATTCCCTCGCTGTCATTCCATGGTGATCATACGTAGCCGTCACCACATCATTGTTATGCAGTCGTCATTCAATTGGCACTACGCCGTTGTTGTCATTGCGTCCGCTTGTCATCGTTGTCGTTACGTCGCCGTCGCACAGTCATTGTCATACCATTGTGGTCATGCCGTCTTCACGAAGCAGTCGTGGTCGTTCCATCGCCATCATTCTAGCGTCGTCAGCACTTTGACGTCATGCTTTTATCATCACTCAGTCGTCTTGTCATTCCATGCCGTCATGGTCATTTCATTGTCATCACGCTGTTGTCGTCATACCGTAGTCGTCATTCCTTCCTGACCTTGCGCTGGATCAGCACGTGCGTGCGCCACAAGTTTATGTTCAGTGAGGCGTTTCCCTGCGTAAATGTGTCCAACTTGGCCTGTTACTAAGTGCTCTGTACTTAAAAGCGGTCGATAAACATGAACCGCGTTCCTCGCAAGCGCGTATCAAAGCTTCGGTTAAACGGATTCCCACAGCTATTGGGATTCGCATAATTATTACCCTCTGAGTTGTGTCCAGCCTCGTAGAGAATTATGACAACCAGCAAAGGACGCTAATAAAATCTTCTTACGAAATTTATTAGAGCGCAAGTCCTGTGCGTTGTGCACGGCATGGTCGTCCTCGTTCTTTTATATATGCTGTATAGGCGAGGATATCAAAGCCAGCAAGGTATTTCTTGATAGGTTTTTTTAATTCTGCCTTCTTCCACGCTGACAGTTATAAACAAAACTAACTGACGTAGGAGCTAGGTTGTTACGCGAGTCTTAGAGTCGATTCACACGCACCAATTGCTTCATCGTGAGCGTCTGTTAATTAACCTCCTGTTCAGAAAATCTTCTGAAGCACAGTAGGTAATGTCGAGAATTGGTTTAAATTACTTTTTTCTGCAGTTTATACATTCAAGGAAATGACAAAAATTAGTAAATATATTGGTAGTCGGAAATAGAAACACAGCTAGTCTGACCATTGAAGACCTTCTGATGAGAACCTTGTCACAAGCTTGTTTCATCCTGTTCTTTTGTGTAAATAATATTGTGTCTCTTGCTCACCCTGCTTGGACTTCTTGTCCGCAGTATTTTTCAAATAAAATAAATATCCCTCATCCTGTGAATATCGACATACCCGTGTCACACGGGAACCTTTCAATGGCTATCGAGTCGATCACACTTCGAGGTGCGCTAACATTATCGAATGTGATATACTATTGTCGCTTCCACAAGGCAAGCCTGATGGCCGTTCAACTGTTCCTACAATCTCAAAAGAAGTGTCTTTGACGGCACTGTCCTTGGTGGAAGTTCCCCATCACGGAAAGTATTTGCCTACTCATCATCAAAAAGTGTCATCTACTCGATAGACCATGTGAACAGAAAACTATTGAAGCCGTCTCCATAACAACACTTAAACCGTTGTTGAGTTGATAAACTACTCGTTTGTGGCCATTCGATAAGCCCTTATGAGAAATGTATTAGACATGAACGGGGCGCCTACACTAAACCACTCATTGTAATAATAGAAACCTCAATACTTTCTCTCCTCTTCTTTCCCACGTAGGCTCCACCATGGATGAAGTGCGGAAGACTCAAAGGCGTCATTATCTTCAAGCAACCTGCGCCAATGTGTGGAATGGGAACACGGCTTCTCTGTTTCAGTTGTGGCGTCGTAAATTTTAGCGCGCTATAGTGGAATTTTGAATGCAGTTGGGATTGTGAATGGAAGCGCTTGCTCAATCGACACACTTTAAAGGAAAGTTTATGGCGTACAAGGTCTGATCAAATTTATATTTATTTCCATAGTCGTGGCACGTCTTTCGTCATAGAGTAGACGCTATTCATTATGATTACAACGCCTTCGAGAAGTGTGATCAGCGCCACTGGTGATTCACTGCATGTTTATACCAGCGCAAATATATCATTTTTTCCGTATCTTATTGGTATATGGGCCCATTCACACTTGCGACTAGGCGAGGTCGCGCGACCAAGTTGGTCGCAAAGCGACCAGTCGCAAGTAGTCGCAAATGGTCGCTTTTCTCGAAATGCGACCTTTTCGGGCCAGTCGCTCACTGCTCGATTTTTCAGTCGCGCGACCGCAGTCGCAGAACAGCTGAACCAATCAGATGCGAAGGAACAGGACGTCCGTATACGCAGACGCTTATTTTACGCGGCGATGACATTTCAAGCAGACGTGAACGGCATATCGTGATACATTTCGGTTTAGCGACTCGTCGGTCGCATTTGTAGGTGTGAACATCGTTCGTCTTGAGTAGTTTTCTGGTCGCCAGTCGCAATTGGTCGCGCGACCTCGCCCAGTCGCAAGTGTGAATGGGCCCATATACCTGTTATGTTACATCGCATGTAGAGAATATTGCGTCTGAATGGACTGCTCGCGTATGGGCACTTGAAAACAACCCTTGCTCTTTTGTCCTGCTGACGTAAGAACTCCTTTAGCTCGACATGTCTTTGTTTTCTTCACACAAGTATTTAATCTGACATGAAACTTATCTTTGTTTGCAATGGGGCATAAGAATATTTGTTAGTGAACTTAAGACCCACCTGAGTACGGAGCCAGCAAATATTGCCTTCCTGAGTGAAAGGACCCATCGTGTCATGCATCCGTTCAACTAAATGCACCGCTTGAAGCCAATAAGTGTTTCGAAATAAAGCTTATTTTTGCACCGTTGCAGCTAGCTTTGTTCAAGTATGCCGGTTTTGTCATATGACTGTTTTCCCAGCCTGTAAGGCTAGACCCGGAAACATAATGTAAAAGCAAACAAAACAATAAGCTGAATAAGGTTGACCTAATCAGCGATACTATATATATATATATATATATATATATATATATATAGAGAGAGAGAGAGAGAGAGAGAACGTTGGTCTTGAAAGAGCGACTTTTAATTTGTTACTTTCCGTTAGAAGTCCTTTTGCTGTCGTGGTGTAGATGTTTATCCCCGAGAGATAACTGTTGTTAAAGAGGACATATATTCTGGCTGCCGAATCGCAGTGAAAAATAAGCAGTAGGAAGCTCAAATGCCATGAAGCGTCAATGTTACTTTGCTATGCAGTTGTGCTGTCAGATACTGGTGTCAGCTAAACAAAACGAAACATATTTGACGCAGCGGACGTTCTGTGTTATGCATTGTTTACATTTGTTATTGTATAGCGCACTTGTACATACTGAAATTGGCTGTGTACGTATTGTGTAAAAAAATTGAATAAATAATTCCGTTTACCATATACTAGTCCTGTATTTGTTTTTGAAGCTAGCCATTCCATGTGAAAATTTGTTTTTAGACATCTGGTGCTGAAGTTTAAGAGGTTCGTGAGTCCGAAAAATCGGCGCTGCCACTGTGGGCTCAATTTTATTTTTCATCGTGAGTTTCTGTGAACGGAGGCTAAAATGAAACTATCTTCCGTAATTTGAGATAATATGCAATGACTCGACCCGCGCTGCGGTGTTTTGCCCAACTGTTCTAACGGTATGCTTTCCTGAGTCCGTAGCACTTGTTCTTTTTTTTCTTTTTCCCGTGAGCGTGAAGCAGCGCAGTTTATCAGTCGTTAGTACCTCATACTTCTGTTATTGTAGTAGTTATTGAATAAAAATTTACTACGTAACATTTTCTTACATTTATTTGCCTACTTATTTATATACTTACCTAGCGCTGCTGGCATTCGGGAAGGCCACTTGCAGTAGTCGGTGTGCAGAATTGACAAAAATGTTGTGTCACAACAAACATCGCTTAACATTGCCACACGTAGTATACTTCCAGCAAGTTTGGCTTGTACGATACAAAGAATAAGCTTTACACAACGCTTAAATGAAACGAAATAACAGATCAAATTGTGGTGTTAAAGAAAGCACGAGTATACAGAAAGGACACCACAAGAACCCTCAGGATTTCATTCACAGAAGTGCAACAATGGTGACAGCATTTACACAAGGTACAATTTACACGACCACTTCCTTATCAAGCTGTCCACGAATATAAGATAAATCTCAAAAATAAAAATGGCGTGGGTGACCACGTGGCCGGATGCCGAGAAAAATAAAGCGATATCCCAATGATAAATGTTCTTCTAGTGCCGCTGCAATAGATGTGCACGAGGACTGTTACACAGTTTTTGCTAGAAGCCTATTCTATTGACAGGCAGTCTGACCAAAAAAAAATCAATTCTTAAAAACGAAGCTTCTACACGACGAATATCTTTGTTTCCTTTCCCCCAAAGCTTGGTACGAAGGTGTTTTTGAATTACGCCTCATCGGCATACGGCCCCCGTTGCGGGAAATCACACCCTCGACCTCTTCCTTCACATTATGAACAAGAAGGTAAATAGAAGGCCTTGATTTTTGTTAATCACGACCATATAAAACCAACAGGCAATAAAACCAAGGAAGACATAAGGATAATTAGCTGTGGTTGAAATTTGAATATAGAAAATAATTAGAAATAGGGTAAACGAAAGTGCACGAAAAGATAACTTGTCACCGGTCAGAGACAAACCCACCCTCTCTGCTTTACGCGTGCGTTGGACTACCGATTGTACTACGGCGATGGCCATCAATTATTTCACTAACTCGGGGATTTGTGTGTACTAGACGTAGCCCTGGGGATGTTAACCAGCGCCACTCAGGGCCATAGCTGGTTTATGTGGAACAGACAGACAGACAGACAGACAGACAGACAGACAGACAGACAGACAGACAGACAGACAGACAGACAGACAGACAGACAGACAGACAGACAGACAGACAGACAGACAGACAGACAGACAGACAGACAGACAGACAGACAGACAGACAGACAGACAGACAGACAGACAGACAGACAGACAGACAGACAGACAGACAGACAGAAAACTTTATTTTGTCCTAAGGGACTACTTTGTCGTAGTCGCGGGCCGCACCTGCACCGGGGGCGGAAGACCGTGATCTTCAGCCCTTTCGCAGGCCCTTTGGACAGCCCGAAGCTGGATTGAAAGGTCGTCGCTCTTGACGGCTTCTTCCCAGTCTTCTTGCCTGTTAAAAGGCGAGTGGTGCAATGCTGAACATTGCCACAGCATGTGATTAAAGGTGGACCTTTCCTCGCCGCAGTCGGGGCAGCGGGGATCCACACCCGAAGCGTAGTGGCTCAGCCTAGATCGAGACGGAAATGAGCCCGTCTGCAGCATTCTCAACACCGAGGTCTAAGGTCTACGGAGCTTCGGGTGAGGAGCCGGGAACTGCCTGCGTCCCAGCTGGTAGTGAGCCGTGATGTCGTGGAAAGTAAGCAGCGGGTCCGTGGTCCGGTCGATCCCCTGCGAAGCCGGGCCTCTCAGACCGGCGCGGTTGACGAGACCTCGCGCCTGGTCGTGGGCCAGCTCATTGGGGTTGATCGAGCCGGGAGAGACGTTCCGGCCCATGTGAGCCGGGAACCAAGTGATGACGTGACGGACCTTGCCTGGCTTGCGGGTCCTAAGCACCGCCGCAGCCTCGGCCGAGACCGAGCCGGCGAGAAAGGCCATCGCCGCCGACCTGGAGTCTGTGAAGATCTGGGTGCGCCCAGGATCGCACAGAGCCAGCGCCACTGCGACTTGCTCTGCGACGGACGCCGTCGAGTGTTGGATGGACGCTGCGTTCAGGATTTTGCCCTGGGGGTCAACCACCGTGGCCGCGTACGAGTTTGATCTGGGATACTGCGCCGCGTCGACAAAGGACGCTAGCTCTGGGTTCTGCAGGGCAGTATTGATGAGTGCTCTGGCCCTGGCTGCGCGCCTGGCCTCGTTGTGTTGTGAGTGAACGTTCCTCGGGAATGTGGAGACTCTAAAGGCGTCCCTTTCTTCCTGTTGGAGGGGGACGGCTCACGGCTCCGCGGCCATGGCGGTGAGGCCCGCCATCTCGAGTATTCGGCGGCCGGACTTGCTGGCAGACAGGCGAACGATCTGTGCCGTTTTCTGTGCTTCTCGATTTCGCTCAGGGTATTGTGGACCCCGAGCTGCACCAACTTATCCGTGCTGGTCGTCACAGGGATACCGAGCACTCGTTTAATGCTCTTCCTGATGAGTGCGTCAATCTTGTTTTCCTCAGACCGCGACCAGTTTAGTGCGGAAGCCACGTAGTTGACATGGCTCATGAGGAAGGCGTGGTAGATCCTTAGGAGGTTGGCTTCGCTGATGCCACCCCTCCGGCTCGTCACTCGTGAGACGAGTCTGAGCATGTTTTCCGTCTTCGTCCTCAGGCGCGCGATTGTTTGCACGTTGCTGCCCTTTGCGTTGATGACCAGTCCGAGCACCCTGCGATAATCAACCCTCGGGATGCGCTGACCCGTCTTCGTTCTGAGATCGATCGGTACTTGATCCAGCGGCATGTCGAACTTGCGGCCCTTTCTGTCGGGCCGGTACAGCAAGAGCTCCGACTTGGTCGGCGAGAGGACCAGTCCCGTGCCCTCGAGGAATTTTTCCGTGACGTCCAGGGCCTCTTGAAGAGCCTGCTCCACCGCTGCGTCCGACCCGCCCCGCACCAGATGGTGATGTCCGCGTAGAGAGCATGATTGAGATTGACGCCCCCGATTCGGTTGAGTCGGACCGATAGGTCTCTCATGGCGATGTTGAAGAGTAGTGGGGATAGCACCGCACCCTGAGGCGTGCCGCGGGCTCCCAGCGCATATCCGTCCGACTTGATCTCGCCCAACTTGATCGTGGCCTTACGATCCCTGAGGAAAGAGCTGACGTACGCGTGAAAGCGTTCGCTGAGGTTCAAACTCGACACAGAGTCGAGGACGTGCTTGTGTTTGACGGTGTCGAAAGCCTTCGCGAGGTCCAGCGCCAAGATGCCTCGGACGTCTCTCATGACCACGTCGACTATCTGCCTCTTGATCAGTAGCATGACCTCGTGAGTGGACAGCGAGGGTCTGAAACCGACCATGTTCGGCGGGAGGAGCTGTCGTTCCTCGACATACCTCGATATTCTGTTGTGGATGACATGCTCCGCGACCTTGCCCACGCAGGACGTGAGCGAAATGGGTCGCAGACTGTCTATGGCCGGTGTCTTGCCTGGCTTCGGAATTAGGATCACTGTGGCTTCCTTCCAGGCATCCGGTACGGTGCCGGCCGCCCAGGCCTCGTTGATTTCATTGGTGAGCAGTTCGATCGAGTCGTCGTCCAGATTTCGGAGGAGTCTGTTCGAAATTCCATCCGGCCCGGGAGCCGATCTTCCGTTGAGGCCTTGAAGGACCTCTCTGACTTCGGAGACAGAGAAGGGGGCGTCGAGGTCCTCGTCTGCTTTGCCGCCGTAGGCCGGGTAATCTTCCGGCCCGGACTGCCCGATGGGGAGGTAGCGACGCGCGACTTTGTCCATCACTTCGTTCGTAGATGCGCCTTCGCTACTGAGCTTGTGAACCAGCCTGTCGATGGCCAGAGTGTGGTTTCTCTTGGACTGTGTGTCGCCCAGTAACTGCTTGAGGAGGTTCCACTTGCCTCCCGCGTGCATCTGTCCGTCGACCAACGCGCAGATTTCGTTCCATTGCTGCTGACCGAGCTCCTTGCAGTGCGATTCGATCTCGCGGTTGAGGGCCGCGATCCTCTTCCGGAGGTTTCGATTCAGCTTCTGCGTCTTCCATCTGGCCGTGAGGGAATTCTTGGCTTCGACCAGGTGCGCCAATCGAGCGTCCATGTGGTCGATCTTTAGGTCCGTTTCGACGGTCTTGGTGACTGCAGCCACGTCCTTCTTGAGCTTCGCTACGAGGTCCGCGAAGGTCTCGTATTCTTCGTTGTCGTCCTTCCTTCTCTTGCGGAAGGCGTCCCAGTCCACTATATTGAAGGCCCTCTGCGGGGCCGCGCAGACCGGTAGGGAGATTTCCACGATGTAGTGGTCACTGCCTAGGTTCTCTTGTAAGCTATGCCACTCCGCTCTCGGCGCGTTCTTGACGAAGGCCAGGTCCGGGGTGGTGTCTCTCGATATCGAGTTTCCCATGCGCGTGGGGTAATGGGGGTCGGTGATCAGTTCTAGGGAGCTGTCTGTTACTGCCTGCATGAGTCTGCAGCCTTTGGGAATGCTTCTGACGTAGCCCCAGGCTTCGTGCGGCGCGTTGAAATCACCGGCCATAACGAGCGTCGTCTCTCTCGCCTTGGACGACGCCTTGGTCGTTAGGCTGTAGAAGGTCTGCCGGTGGTCCCTAGGAGAGCAGTACACATTCATAACGTAGACGCTGTTCTTGAGCCAGCTGTTGGGTATGATCTCGTCGAGCGACGCTTCCAGCTTGGTGCTGCCAAGGCGCAGATCGTGCTCCTGGAAGGCACACTTCTTTGCAATGAGTGTCGAGATTCCATGCCCGTTCTCCGCTAACGAGGAGACGGCTCGGTACCCCGGGAGGGCAATTGTTTCCATTCCCGTTTCTTGTAGCAAAATGACGTGGGGCCTCTCTTGCGGCTCCCGGGTCTTGATGAACTGCACCAGTTGAGGCCTGCGCTTCCGGAAACTGGCGCAGTTCCACTGCCACACGATGAGCTTGCTGTCCGGTCTCGCCATGGTTGGGCTTGTTGGACCGGAGGTGGGCTGGCATGCCATCTTGCTCGTCAGCCCGCGACTGCTGGTTGTTTTCTAGCATTTCACTGGACATCGCCTCCGGTCTGGCGGCGTCGCCGTAGTGTACGTCACAGCGCTTGGCAAGCTCGTTCTCGAGCAGTTGTACTCTGAATAGAAGGGTCTGGTTGCTCTGTACCAGCTCGGTAAAGGATTTCTGCATGCGGTCCAAGGACCTCTGCATGGCAGCCTCCGCCGTGCTCACGTCCTCAACCATACCCTGGGAGGAGGTGGCTCTGCGCTTGGCCGCCCTTGCTGTGGCTCCTTCTTCCGCAGAAGGTTGCCTTGCCGCGGCCGCTTGGGCAGCGCTGGCGTTTCGGAATGCCTCGAAGTCGGCCTTCATTCTCTGGATTTCCTCCTTGAGACGGGCGTTTTCATTCATCAACTGCGCGATCCTGGGATCGTGCGCCCGCTCGCTCGCCTGTGCGGTGGCATGTTTCGTCTGGCCCGTCGGCTTCGTCTGTTTCACTTTGTCGGCCCAGGTGGAACCTCCTGGGATGCGCGCTTTATGTGGAACATATTTTTTTTGCAGGGTGGCGTGACGTAACACTTGAAGTTAAAAGAGCAAACACGTGGCTAATAAAGCTCCGTATTCTACCTATTGGCATCAAGGCTGACAGATTCGAGATCCTCGCTGTGAATAAACAAGGGAAACAGGGGCTCGATTTTTGTTAATCCCGACCACTTGAATCCAATAGACAATAAAGCCAAGCAAAGCATAGGGGCAATTAGCAGTGGTGTAAATCTAAATGTACTAAATAATGATGGAAATAGAAAACGAAACTTTTTGACGCCATCCAGTAGAATGCGCACGAGGAATAACAGTGCGAACAGGTGGTTTTCGTTGGGCAGTAGCCAGGCGTACGCCACGATGACCATGCGCAGGTGCCTGATCAGGTTCGCAGCGTAGAGGAACACACGTCTTTCTTCCAGTCTGTTCACGCTTCACGGTAGTTACAGAGCATGCCAAGCCACTCGATCGACACCGGGCAAAAGAAAAGGATGTTTCTCATATATACCTATGCCGATTATGTGATGTACCGGACACCCTCCAACACATGGTGTCGGTGTGCACACACCAGGAGAAAAACACTCAAGGTGCAACTTCAGAATCGCTATAAGCTATCGAAGAAACGTGGGCGGCAATGTTAACGGCACCGAGCCTGGAGGATCAGCGTTCTTGGGGACCGGGCCCGGGCCGCAGCATTGGCCAACGACTTTCCGGACTTAGGGGGAAAAAGAACCATTTCTCGCTGTTTCACACAATAAACATTTATTCCTCCTATTCCGCATCCGCCTGCTAAGGCCCTGAGTGGCGCTGGCTAACACTCTCCGGGCTAGTTCTAGCGCGCATATATACCCAACTTCGTGGACGAATTTATGGCGGTCACCATGGCACAACTGGTTAAGCAACGCGCGCGTAATTCCCAGGTTTTGGGGTGCTGTCTCGCACCGGCGAGACGTTATCTTTTCGTCCACTTTCATTTTTCGTTTTCCTCATTCTTTGTACATTTCAATTTTAACCACCCCTACGCTTTCCTTGGCTGTGATTGTGTGTGAGCCAGTGTGAAGTGTGAACTTTAGTCTTCCATCTCCTCTTTCAATCACATTCCCCATTTCCCCAGGAAAGGGTAGTATAGCTACTGTGCTCAGCCTGGTTAATGTCCCCGCATTTTTCTTATGACTTCTCTCGCTCTTGCCTGTGGACTTTATATGGTCGTTCTTTGCCTAATGAAAAAAAATCACTGCTGCAACAGCTCTCCATTTGGTCGTGTCATTGTTTACTCGCTCTGTTTCTTTGGTTTCCGTGTTTTAAGATTGCTCCTGAGGTTTTCATTTATGTTCGGACAAGAGGGATGGTGCAATTACTAAACGTTTACACGATGCGAGTTGAAAACATGCAACTTTCGATCAAGTATAGGAGAACGGTAAATATGGGGAGTTGATATTCGCTCATTATTTCTACAGCGGAATGGGCGAAGGCTAAACGAGACACAAAAACAACACGCACTACGGAAACAATAGCATACTGTCAAATGGTGTGAGTTTATTTTTATAATCATTAAACTCTTTATGTGTCTGCATCCACAAGCAGTATTTACGATATTGTCGTACTTACTTTAAAACAGCGACTAGGAGTGCCACTACAAAGAGGCAAAACGAGGACTGTGTAGAGGTGCATTGATTATAGCATGCATAGACTGTAGTAATGCCTAATGGGCGATGTTTTCTCAGAATGTAGGACGCTTTCAGCACCCCGCTTAAATATACTGAGGTTATGCACACATGCTGTTAGCCATAAACACGTATATTAGGGCCTGGAGGGATCTTGATGAACGTGACCCATTTCTGGGCTCATGCAAGATGTGAGTCCTCCAACGACAAATCTGTCCAAATCGAGACAACGATACTGTCTCGATATGCCCGAATACAATGGTGATCGTAACACCCTGCATTGGCAAGCCCTCTGCTAACGTTATGAACATTTACTTTATCTTCTGCCACACACATTGTACAATAAAAATCAATTCGACTATTTCAGTCCCACAGCCGGGGATATTGTACATACATATAAACTGTAACGTCCCAGTTTTCTTTTTCGCTCTCTTGCATCAATTTACTTCTCTTCTTTTTGCAGCATCTTCAGCTTGCCTGATGGAAGGAAAAGTCAGCTATACAAAACTGCAACGCAAAAACGTGGTTTGTGCGCCTGCATTTTGACATCACGAATCCCTACCAAATGTCTGAGCTTTCTGTTAGTCGGTAAGCATGCCTATTCCTCAAGCTTTTCGTGTATTGTGCCAACTAGATCTCTTAAGAACAACAACAGAAAAAGACGAACGGCGAGTGTTGTTTAGAAAAGTGGCACCATTTTAGCTAACAACGCACCTGTATCATTTTCTGGATGCTTCAAAAAACTGTAAGGTTTCAAACAAAGACCCATACACTGTGTGGTGTTAACAGGCTGCTGCTACCGGGTGGACCTTGTATAGTAACTTGAAATCAGGCAACTTCTATTCTTACTACTGCGTTATTCATGTACAGAGAAATTCGCTTCTCGCGTGCATATAGTGCTTCAGCAGAACATAACAATAATTGAGCTTCACGACGAATATTTCGACGAGGGAATCATACAATTTTTTTAGCCGTCAGTGTTAGAACTCTCTGCTGTTTTCTCCTGTCTAATATTTTTTTTGCGTTGGTAGATGTCAAGCACGTAAAGTGATGTCACGAAAGTAAGCGTCCAGTTTCAATAAGCGTTGCGTATATGATAGACCAAGCACTCGAAATGTTTGAAACGCCCGCTCTCATTTGAAAACTGAAAGTGGCACCGACTTCATATTTGGTCAAAATATGGGCAACAAGTTATGTATGATGGTGCAAAATTGATGTGTACACATGCGTCAATTACGACGGTACACAAATATAATACAAATGTTCTGCAGGTTTCATGCGAGCTCAGGACGCGTTAAGCTTCTTTACGTGGTACCAGATAAAGTAACCTTCGGTTGCAAAGCATATTCCTTTGCCAAACCACAGGAAAGCGATGACGTAAGGGGCGCACGAAGCAGTCCAGATGCCTCGCTCGTACACGAATATCGCCAACGGCAGGAAATGCGTTCCCGTCACCAACACGGCGCCCCATGGATTCTTGAACCCATTGGCGAAGATAGCGCGAATCCAGTGTGGGTGATGGCGGGCGTCTTTCTTCCAGTCCGTTCCCGCTTCACGGTAGTTACTGAGCAAGCCCAGCCACTCGATCGAAGAGATGAAACCGCCGAACCGGGGCCACACGAGGCTCCAGAGCATGGCCCGAGCTCCTAGGTCGATGCTGACGTCGAGCAGAGTGCCGAACGCCGAAGCCTGGCCCAGGAGGCGAGCTGCCCAGCCGTCGACGCCATCTAGGAGCACAGACACGAAGAATAGCAGTGCGAACAAGCGGTCGTCGGTAACCAGGAGCCAGGCGTACGCCACGATGGCCATGCGCAGGTACCCAATCAGGTTGGGAACGTACAGGAATACACTCGCCATCCTGAAGTGGTGCTTTGAAATTGATTCCGTAAGAATGCGAGCTGGAAGAAACAGGAAGTGTGATTAAGTCCTCGTATCACATGTCATGCATCTGCAAAATACCATCCCATTCTATGTCTAAACAAGGAAGGAGTCAAAACGTCAAAACAAAGAAGGAGCAAGCAAGGTAAATAAACTTTGGAGAATAGCTATTAGCAATCGAGGTTTATTCTTAAATCTATGAGCTCGCGCTTTGCACTCATCTGAACGGGTCTGAAGGGATGTCACCGCAATTCCAACAAAGAAAAAGGGTGTATTACCCTGTGTTTTCTCAACATAATATGTTCACAAGACCTTCAATTCAAATGCCTTGTCAGAAATCTTAACCTATAGCCTTCTCTTCTGCCGGCTTGTTCATATTAGTTACACTTTCTATGTTGAAAAACAAACATTTTTAATTAAATGTGTCATTGTCAATGCAGTTTCATCGTAATGTTATTTTATATACAACCAAAGCAAATATATATTCATGGTATGTGCACACACAGAGTTGAATCTGTGGACCCAGGTTGGACCTGGTCATGCGGGCTGGGGCTGGGTCTGGTCTTAGATCCGTGGTCTCGGTCTTTAAACGGTGGGCTCGGGTTGGGCCCGGAGCAGGAAATTATGCCCGTGCAGTGCTCTAGCTAAATCTCAAGTGCCATTGGTGAAGGTCTGTAGGTTATAGATTGTACCAAGCATCCCATGCATTCCGACAGACACTAGCGTTATCCCCCATTCGCCGTTGGCACCGTGCGTTTGTTCTGAGGCATTTTGATGGTAACGCTATTCCTTGTGTGTGCAACAAAAATAATCATCGAAGGAAAGTGCCCAGATCTTTGTTTCTTCAGTGCACGACGTCGAGTCGGCGTGTAGTCTTGCAGTACCGTGGCAACATTGTGAAAGAAATACCATTCTTGACAGGTCGCGGCGAGTAATACGAAAGCGAGTGTTTGTGCGTTCAGTAAAGACTCTTCTATTAAACTTGTCTGGAACATTTGCAATGCGTCAGCATTTATGTCATGCAGCATTGCGTCAGCGAGAACGTCTGTGGCATCGCAGACGGAGAGAGTAAAAAAGTACTCAACAAACTTGTTTGATCTGACATAACCACAGAATAATTTCTATCAAAGTTATTTCTCTCGAATAGTTGCATTAGAAAAAAAGCCGGCATCGACTTAAAGCACCTATCGAGCGGAGCTCGAAATTTTCAATGCCTAGTCGACAACGGACTCGCGTCGAATTTCAGAATGTTTAAACTACCGCCCTAATTCGTAAGCCTCCAAAAAGAAAATTTCGCCAACAACAAAAAGGACATAACTTCTTTACCGGATATGGTGTATATTCTCTATAGCTTAATTTTTGTTTTGCCGGAAGTGTCCCCTCCTCACATAGGTGGCGCTAAGCCATATAAACCACTGAAGCCCTTCTAGCTTCGTAAAAGTACCGCGATCTCCTCCCTCCTCCACCGTATCCTCTCCTAAACCGCTTGTTTTTTTTTTTCTTTAGTTTTCGCTTGCAAAAGCAAGTCGACGGTGGCGCCCCTTCGAAAGTTCCCGTTGAAGCTTTTAGGTCGGGCGCGCGCCGCCGCCGCTCAGTCCGATTGAATGAACCGCTTTTTTTTTTTTCGTTACTGTTTGCTTGCGAAAGCAAGTCGACGGTGGCGCCTCCTCGAAAGTTCCCGTTGAACATTTCACCCAGTCGCGCGCCACCGCCGCCACTCAGTCCGATTGTACGATTGCTGTGAGCGCTATCACGTGATAGTAACCATCCAATCGTAGATACAGGGGGAAGAGAAGCAGCGTTGTTCCAGAGATGGTGGTACTTTTCCCAAGGTATAGGGGCTTTATAAACCCCTGAATAAGCGTCATTTTCTGGAATGCATGGGCTTCTATGAAAGCTGACTTAATATCTACACTGGCAGAAGACGCTTCCCTCATGGCAGCATAGCAATGCCACATTTCAGTTTGACGTATCTCCTATGACTTTGAAAAATTATTGCGGTAAAACGTTTCGTATATGGCTCTCTATGACTTCCAACGCTCAACCAAGATTATTGATGTGGCCTTATAAGGGGCCCCACATAATTCATAAAATAAAACCCTATTCCCTCGAAAATTAAACTTTATGGTACATTGCGTTCTTTCGGAGCATTGGACAAGCATGCTACAGAGTTCGTAATATTCACTTCTGACGCTTCGAAACGCTTGCATTGGTAAATTTCTACAAAGTCTGTAAATAAGCCGCATGGTTCAAAGTTTGGTTGCGCATTACCCATAGCAAGCTCTCTTTACCACCCGAGTATATAGAATGTGCTTCGCGTAGTTCCCCGAGGAGACTGAAGAAAGCTACAGCATGCCTCGTATAGGGAAAAGATGTAGGGAGAAAACCAGTCTCCAGTATTTATCTTCGAAGCCTTGTCATTAGGCTACAGACTTCAAACTTTCGGTGCACGTTAACGACAACGTGGCTCTTATTATTTCTTTTTTACAAAATAAAAAAATGGATGCTATTTATGTTTTTTTTCAGGGCAGCGGGGGAAACCTTGTAAGCATTTCACATGACATTTCAAAACAGCCCAGAAAATTATGGCTTAGAAATTTTCATTTAGCCCCGTGTAAACCGCAAACTTCAAAAATTGCATGCATGTCAACCATAGCATGCCACTCATTTCATTCAAATATAAACTTCGCGGGGGAATCATCTAGTTTTACCAGAGCACCACGAAGGCACGCATGTAATGTATTCGAACGCTCCCAATCACACTAACAGCTTCGATGTAAATTTAAAGTATATGAAACTAAGAACAAATAATGAAGATGTTGCGTTCCTACATTGCATGGGTGACCACTGCGAAAAGGCTGCATATTGAAGAAGACCGGTGCCAATGAAAGCGGAACAAACTTCAGTGTTTCTATTAGAATGACATTTTTCGTACAGGTGTATTCACAGCACGCGTGAATTACCTCGTCAATAGTACTCAATTAAGGAATCGCGCTCATCGGAAAATCAAAACGCTGATTGTTCTCATATTTAGCACTGCATCTTTCCATCTGCCAAAAGTTTATCATTTAACGGGTGCATCCAAGTGCGCGATGTTTCCTTTGTAACAGTCACGGCAAATTTCGCGACTTTAATTAGGCCTGAAATATTTAAGTCGTCAAGCCGGCTACAGAAAATAATTACCTCGTGTCTGCAGCGCGAAGAAAACGTTGAGCTTCGTTCAAAATTGTAACAGGTGAGGCCAACGAGAACCCAATCCAGAGCACCGAAGCCAGCAGTCCTATCGGCGCTTCATTCGTTAGGTGGGGGTGACCTTGTTTGAATGTGCCGGCTGTGAAGAAGAGGAGGGCGAGGAGGTCATCAGGCATCAGGGTGCAGTCGCGACGGACCTGCTACGGGCAAAACAAGGCGACGAAAGTAATGGAAGTCCCACGTGGCGATATTCAAACAGGCTCGACGGCCGCTGCAGGAAAGCGCCGTGGACAAGACAGATGCGACGCAGAGCCTATATGCGCACAGGGTGATTGAAAGCGAAGCTGCGGGAACGCAGCCGCCTGGCGAATCATCAGAAACGAACGGTTCCGTTCCATCAGCAAAAAATGGGGCACAATAATTTTGTTTTTTTTTTCCAGCAGGCCTTCTCCCTAAGCTTCAACCCTCACTTAACTCGTGCTATTCCAGAATTTACATCGCGGTTCCAACGTTACAGGATTCGCATGAACAAAGAGCCGAGAGTAAGTATAACTGGTCGCTGGATACAAGTTCTTCTGCTCGTGTTACCAGAAGTGCACTATATATGTGCTGTTACAGTTGCTTTTAAACCAAAATGTTACTATGTTCTACACATACTAGCGCCTTTCTTTTCTCATCATGTTATTCACAAGGCTTCAGATACAAGTGAACAGTGATATTTCATCCTCGTTTGTTTTGGCTAGTAAATGTAGCTGCAGTACAATTTCACAAGTAACGGCGCACATTTTGCGTCAACTAAGACGATAGCTGATAGCCAGAATCCAGCCCGTGAGTGATTTCTTCAGTTCTTGAACACCGTTGCGCATGGACTACGGACAAATTAGGTTTCCTTTTGCATGAAGGATACAGTCCTGTGGGAACGTACGACAACCGTGCAATAGTTCCTGCAAGTCACTAGAAGCATGCATCTTGCACACTAAACCCCTCACAGCCTACTGAGCACATTACGATAGCCTTAAGTTTTGTCGATATTTGCGACAAACTGCGCCTGCAGGCCAAGCTCGGTAGGTTACTTCAATAGCTACACAAAGGTCTTCTAATGCTGCGCCATTGTGCTCCATCAACGGTGACATGCGGGATACAACTGTAGAATGAAAACCTTCTTTCGGTTTCAGAAGTTAGTAGCCTGTAACAACGATTGGAAATAACTATAGGCGTGTGAAAACGAAATAAAAAAATGCGGTGACGAAGGTCACCTTTAAATCTCCTACATATGCACAGAATAACTTAAACTGTGATGGTTAAAGCAACGCCCCCTAGATAGCACATGGTCGGTGCACTTCGACCCGTGACGTCAAGCTACCTTGCCCGACTGCCATAGAATCTAATGGGGCGCTCCCTAGCAAGCCGCGGTGATTTTGACGTCAGCGCTTTTGTCACGCCAGGCTTGGCAACGGACATTTCGCTCCAAGTTGCATGACGTAATAAAGCATAGTGCATATGCCTGCTATCTAGGAAGCGTTGGTTAAAGTACCGCAATTGCACAGTAATCCTGGATACAATAGACGCCGTAGCGGAGGGCTCCGGGCGTTCTTTCACGTGCACGCAAAACGCTCTGCATTCACGAGCATTTTTGGAATTTCCACCAATCGATATGCGGCCAGGAACCAAACCCGTGTGCGTCTCCTCAGTAGCGCTAAGCCACATCCACTGATCCACCGTGTGGGGGAAAACTTTGCAAAACTAACCACTCTTGTCTTAATTATCTCATCAACTAGGATAATACATAGATCTGCATCTAAGATGGCGGTTGTTTAAGTTGAGCGATCTCAGCGCCAGCGCTCAAGGTCGCGCGTTATTGCAAATTCCGTCAAATAAAACTTGTCAGAACACCAACGTAGTGGTCCCGCGAGATGCGAAAGCTGGTGCAGGCGTAGTGGTTAACACAGGGGACATCTAAATCGGCAATTGGGGCAGGCACACTTCTTCGAAGAATAATATTACTTCCCACAAACAGGGTATTTTAAGGGCTCTCCAGGAACATATTCTAAGCCTATTATTTAAAAAGATTACTAACAGCCTAGCATGCTTCCCTCTCCCCCCACCCTCCTGCCACCCTGGCAAACTTGTTGCTTGTATTATGCACGTAGTGTTTATTTCAGTGTGAAAACTCTGTTCTGTATTGGATTCTGCGCGGCCTTTTTTCATAAGCTACAAATTCAAATTTATTTTGTAACATGGCCATCAAGGTCTATAAAGGGGTCTTAAGCAGGCTTCGACCTTTGCAGTTCACACAGTTGACGGGCAAGTGTGCATGAAATCCATTCCAGGTAAAATCATGCGCTTCACGTTGGCAATGCTGGCAGTATTAGCGAGCTTCAGTGAGATCAGCACCAGGCGCTCCTTCTTCGCGCGGGCTCTGCGTCCTGTTCGACGTACGCCACTGAATCCTCTGCAGAGGGCCCGACTAAGCCTGAGGCGAGCGTACGGCGGTTACGGTACTGGCCTCAGCTACGTTCCTGGCACCACTTACGGCGTGGGTGCACACGGAATCTACCCCACCGGTGGTGGCGGTGGCTATGGCTACGTCGACGGCTTGGGCTACAACCGCTTCGGCTATCCCGGTGGACCGAGCCACAATGTGTTGCAGTTCGCGAACGTGGCGCCCCCCGGTCCTACTAACAGGTTCGACTTCACCCAGAGGTCCATCGCAGGTTTCTTCAACACAAATGACCCGTGAGTTCCTGCAGCATTACAGGATTGCAGGGTCCCGTTTTTATTATGGGCATGCTATTTCGCCACACAAACTGCTAGAGAAAAAAACAGATATAAACTACACCGGGTGTTCAAAATGAAGCTTTACGGAACTTTTAAAGATCGCCTGTGGCAGGTAGCATAATTCTTATAGTTGAGCTGGGTTATTCGAAGAGGCGGACATTAGTATCACGAGAAATTGAAACACATATTCATCTAAGTAAAAAAAATTCACAAATTAACATCTTAGTTAATTACTTCACTGCACATATTGCAATTTACGAATTGTAGCCGATGAGATTGTCAGGCGTATCCACTTGGAATAAATTTCCAGAATGACACCAGTTTGGAGACATGCGCCATCAAACTCGCCGTAAAAATGCACTGTTGTTCCACTTACTTCTTTACCAAAAATGGTGTTTTATACATTGAAGCACAAAAGTATCTGGAATGCCCATGCATTTCGTATCACACTTTGGGAAATATCTTGAAACTGGTTTCATCCTGGAAATTAATTTCAAGTGGATGCGTCTTGCAAACTCACCGGCATCAATTCGTAAATTGCAATATGTGTCGTAAAGTAATTAACTAACAAGTTAGTTAGTCAATTTTTTTCATAGAATATGTAGTTCAATTTCTCGTGATACTAATGTACGCCTCTTCGAACAACCCAGCTCAACGATAAGAATGATGCTACCTGCCACAGGCGATTTTTAAAAATTCCGTAAAGCTTAAGTTTGAACACCCGGTATATGATATTGCTATCAGCAGATGGAGGTATTGGAGCGCTAGGTACTATTAAAGCACCTGAAATAACGCCTTAAACGAATAGCAGCCGCTTCGCTTAAGTACTTCCCGCTACATTGAAAACAAGGAAATGCGAAATTCCGTTATTCGTACACTTGAATCGCTGATAAACGAATGCCAACCCTTCGTTGCATTAGATCGGTACTTCTCAAAGAAATATTTTGTAACAGTTATGAAGCTTAATTGGTAACTCTTTTGCAAAAAAAAATTACTAAGCATACAAATACAGTAAAAATAAAAGCAACAAAAAGCACATCTTTCGTTCCCAAGAACAGGATGCTGATATACGATATTAAACAGTTTTTTTTTCTTCAAATTTTCTCCATGAAACTGAACTTATCTTTAGGTAAAAGGATAGTGAATCTTTGCACAATATTTTATTTCTCAAAGAGCTTATTATTTGTGTATAGAATTGGGTTGAAATAACTATTCTAAATGTCACAGGCTGCGAAATATGTAAAGGCCTGGCCACCATTTTTAGGCGGGGAAATTCAGACGAAGAAGCCTTTTTTGTTTGCTCAGTGATAGCGTGCGCTGATGCCTCACGTCTTACTGCCTTCAGTTCTGCAAGGGCCTGAGTCAAACATAGCACTGGCTGCAGAGCTTTTTGTAAAATTGCATACAGACTCTCGTTATTTTCTGCGTAATTTCTAAACTATTTAAGATACCAACAATCGGGTGATCAAGCAGGCTATACAGCAGCCTGAAAAACAGTTAGCTTTGGTGCGTACACAGTTTAGGTTGTCTAGCGCAGGTATTACCTCAGAGGGAGATAGTGGTTGAAGAATGACTATTTGCATAAACTTGCATGCGTGAAGCATGGCATTACATGCTCGCGAAGTTGGTTTCAACTGTGTCTATTTGCTGTTAGCAGAACCGGAAAATACCGGTCTATATTCTCGAAGCACAATCTGGCAAAGGTTTCTAAACGATGAGCGCAAACTAAACTATCCCCCCCCCTTCCCACTGTAGTGACATTGATGGCGCTGTGGGTAAATTGATAAGTGAAACAAACATACGTTTGTATTCATGGATTCCCTGGAGATTGGGCTATTTGTTCCGAGTGTGCGCAACGCGCGCTGGTAGTACACCCTCAATGCGGGGCTAGAAGAGTCTAGCTCTGAGGTAATGCCGCGACTTGACGAAATAGAGTGTGTGTGCTCGGATGACAAAAAAAAAAAAGACGGAGAACAACGGTCGGACAAATATATGAACACACTTGTAATATTCATATTGCTTTATAGCGTTACTAAGCGATAACAGACAGTGCCGAAATATTGATATCCGTTAGCTCTACCTTTTCAATATTATAATAATAATAATAATAATAATAATAGAATAATGATTACCATAGTCCTAATAACAATTACTACTATTATCAAAAAGATAAAGCTTGCGGATATCGATAATTCGTTATCATATATAATTCGATATCAGCATGGCGCCCACGAAGGACGCATGCTTGCTCTCCTCGTGCCCTTTTTTTCTGAAAACGGCTTCTCTTTCTCTGTGAAGAATGTGAAAAGCATGTACATGTGATCTGTGAAAACACGTATACAGCTGCGCTCAAATTTCGCATTATAGAGTATCGTAATCGCCGGTGAACGTTTTTTTTCGCGTGATGGTGTCCACGCCAACGCTTTTCTGAGAAAAAGTGGTTATTATGGTGCTGGTGCAAGGCCCGTATTGAAGGTGATGGCCGCCACAGTGTCCTCCGAGCCCACCCTCGCGATTCGCATGTGGGCCGTGCTGGCCAAGCGTACCATGTGTGTCTGGCGTCAGAAGAAGCAGCCGCTGTTCAGCTGGCTGCTGCCATCGCTGCTTCTGACACTGCTTTTCTCCTTCGAGCATGTACCTTGATCGGCAGCGACTCTCTCCTTGTCAAAGATTTGAAAAGCATGTACATGTGAACTGTCTAACCTGGCCAGAAGACGAACTGGAGCTTTAAATGTCCTGATCGTGCTCCTTTTGCTGCAATTTGTGTGACTTTCTGGGAATTCATACGTAGTAGGGTGTTAAGCTTAGCGACAATGACCCAACGGCATGCTTCTCGCAGCTTTCCTGATCCCAAGGTAGTTCACCCTTATCCTGTTGTGCGCCACTGGGTGACCTTGGCGGCGACATGGCTGGTCTGCGTCGCCTCTTTCTCGACGCGACAGAGGGAATCTCATCCCTGAGCGAAGAAATTTCCCAATAGCGAGAGGAGAATGAACGCCTTCGTAAGGACCGTTCCCGTGATGTGGAGCAACATATCCAAGTTGTCGCCTCCCTTCGAGCGGAGGTTCGTTGCTTGCGCGAAGAGCTGTCGCGACGTGCAATTGCCACATCTCGGAAGACGCTTGTTGGCTCCAAAAGGTCTTCTACCTTTACTACTTCTTCTACTCCTGGCTCAGCGCGACCTGATCTACATGTATTTCAACGTACAGCTGAACAACCAGCTGCCGCTTCACTACGTGATTTCGCTTCCTGCAATGAAAAACGCCCCCTAGACTAAATAAAAAAGTCGCAGTTTCACCCGAAAGATGAAGCATCGATTCCGATAACAAATTTGTAGACAGCTATACGAAGAAAGGATGGTAGTTTTATCGGCCAGATAAAGTTGTTAACATTCGCTTACTAACTAAATTAACAAGAACGGTGTCACGCGCGCACAGGTAAACATGAACATATTTCGCTTGATCGCGGAAACCCGCTGTCAAAACGCTGCAGTGAGGAAACGCGGCAGCAGCAGCGAGCGAATTGACCTTCGTTCTGTCCCTCGCTTCAACGCAAACTAAACGTCGAAAGCACAGCGCATACGAAGCTATCGGCACTATTTGCACTTTGTTCACATTGCAGATCGCCTTGAAGATGAGGCCCGCGCAGGCATGCACTTTGTGCACGTCGCTGATCACTGTCAAGATACGGCGCCCGCGCGGCCGCGCCGTACGTAACCAGCAGCCGCCGCCGCATTAGAATGCCCGCCCCTCCCCCGTGTCTCGCGCACGACAGAAGACGGCGCTTCCTCCCCGGCTTTCTTACTCACGCGCGTGAGATTCAGCCGCCATAGTCGGCTGACACTCACAAGCTTTCACTCGCACGTACAGCGTACGGCATGTGGCGACGATGTTATAGTGTTTGAACTTTATGCGGAACATCACGGCGATCACGAAGGCGACCGCAGAAACGTGCTCGGAGTGCCCATAAAATTGCTATTGCAATAAAAGCAAGAGTAATTCCTCGGTTGGAGCGCTAAAACTTCGATGTTATCTGTAGCTCAACGGTCGCATCGACCTAAAAGCTGTTTTTGTTTATAAGTGGAGAACAGAAACATCTTCTGGCCTGACAAAGCACTTAAAGGCCCTGAATATTTCTCACCCCTCCAGCCAGCGACATAGAACAATATATCAGTCTTACTCTTCTTTTCATCTAGCCATCGATGATGAAGCCCTTAAGTTCCTGAACGACTCGTCGATGTGGCCAATTGGATGCCTGTTCAAGCCGTTCCGAAGGGTGGTACACGCCGACATACATCACGCTTTCGAGATAAGCCCCAAGGATCAAAGTGGCGCGTCATTTGGACATATTTTAGCAAAATGAACTGGACTTCGCACCAAAGAACATTAATTTTTCTGCAATGCAATTTCGTCTTCTTTTCTATGTTTTTTTTTTTAATTCCGGAACCTGGCTCTTCAGTGAAAATTCCTCTTCAGATTTCTTTCCACCGCACTACAACGTCTTCCAGCAGTGACAGACACTTCAGTGGAGTTAAACAAAAAGGCGGTGGCGTACTGATTGTTACTGACAATTCGATGAGATGTGTTCGGCGCAATGACATAGAAAGTGTACAGGAGTCGATTTGGCTAGAAGCCAGCCTAGCGCTCTGTGGAAAATTGTTAATTAGATCTTTCAATGCACAGCCGAATATTTCTCCTGTCTTGTTTGATGAGGTCAACTCTTCTATTGAAAGTCGAATATCTTCCCACAGTCAGCACAGAGGAATCCCTTTTTGGTGATTTTAATACACCTGGTACTAATGGGAACACGCTTAGATACTCTTATTACAATCTATACATAAACAAGAAATGCAGCCTGTTGGTGGACCTTCTGTCCCTCTGTTTCCTTCAGCAGCATAACTTAATCGCCAATTCCAGTGGCAACCTTGGGTCACCGATTGGTCGCCACCGATTGGTCACTTGTAACAGACAAAACCAACGTTGATTACCAAGCAGGTCTGTTTATGGAGCTTGTTTTGTGCTGTATCCGCAAATACATTCCCCAATAGAGTCCTAAACTCTCTAATATCCCCACTGATTCTCGTCGGAACCTATACACGCCCTAAAACATAAAGATGCACCGCAAATCTAAAATTCATGTGCCTAATGAGTGGAGAGAACAATTCCGCTTTCTTGGGGCTCTCTGTAACCGCCTCTATAAGTGGGATTACGACTCGTATATTATATTCTTGGAAAAGAGCGCCTCCATATGGCCGGCCGAATTTCGGTAACTATATCCGTAATCGCTCTAGTAAACATGGATAGTGTTTTCGCCTGCTCGGCTCTATAGGAGTAGAAGGGCAAGTAGTCGTGGATTGTTTTGCTGCCAATTTCCCATCCTTTATTAAAGCTGCAGGTTTCAACGCTGGCGTCAATCACCAGCAAACGACGTTTCCTACATCTGCTGCTGTGTTGTTTGATTCAAAGCTGATCCATGAATGCCTTAAGTTCTTGAAGCCGTCCCTATGCTACGGCCCTGGTGGCATCCCCTCCACAATTCTAGAAGCTTACGGCAGTAAATTTGCTCCCGTATTGACATCTGTATTTAATAACTCCTTGAATACTTCCACTTTCCCTCACATAGGGAAAACTGCTCGTGTTCTTCCGTTATTTAAGACTTGCTGTAAAACCGATCTCGCTAATTATCACCCAATTTCTCTTCTCAGTGCCACGTCTAAGATTTTTGAGCTTGCACTTAACACCATGTGGTCGTTTACTGTGAAGAACCCACTCATTCCGAGTCAGAATGGATTTCTCACCTGCGGCTCCACTATGACACAGATCTCCGCACCGGTACTTCAAAGGGATCAAGCTGACACCGTTTACTGTGACTTCAGCAAAGCTTTTGATGTAGTCAGCGACTAACTACTTTTTATTAAGCTTACGCACTTCGATGTTGACTCATCAGTTGTCAATCTCTTGCGCAGTTATCTTCTTGATGGATCATTTTATGTTAGCGTTGACAGCCAAACAACTTCTTTTTACATGGCAATTACCGGCGTCCCTCAGGGATCAGTATTAGGACCACTCCTTTTTAAAATTTTTTAATGACGTTCATTCCGCTATACGGAACTTTTCTTTGGGTTCTATTTGCCGATAATATCAAGATTTTAAAGGAAATTCACACTGTTGATAACTGTCGCATCCTGCAGTCTGAACTGTTTTCTTTTTATGAATGGGGCAAAGATAATAACCCTACCTCTAATGCTGCTAAGATCAAATCATGACTTTCGCACGCAAAACAGCACGCATTTCTATACATTGTTCTGTGGTTTCTGTACCGTTGCGTAAGGTCTGTGAGATTAATAACTTCGGTGTACTTTTTGATAGAACCTTACACATTTCTGCTCAGGCTAAACGCGTCGCAATGCGGGGTATGCGCACTCTTGGCTCTGTTTGCCGACTACCGAGAGAATTCAATGCTCCTACACCGTTCCGCAAGTTGTACACGACAATCTGTCTTCCTCAACTGGAATACGGGTCGATCGTCTGGAACGGCATTTCTAGATCCAACAGTGACGTTATAGACCGGGTCCAGAAAAAGTTTCTAAGCATATGCCATCACCGCTGGGCTAACATGGGCGCTGAGCGTTGATCTAGCACTGTTTGATTATTGTCATTGCCCTTAATTCGCTGCCGACGTAATCGCACTGACCTTCTGTTTCTTTTCAAACTCCTTCACGGTATCTTCACCTGTCCCAAACTTCGCAGTTGTACCATCTTTCGTATTCCACGCAAGATCACCAGCGCACATATACCTTTCCATGCCTGCCATCACCAGCAGCAACCGTCCACAGAATACAGCGTCTTTATAGCGCTTATTTTCATGATCTTGATATTTTGCATAATTCAGTGTGTTCTATTCCGAGCTTTGCCTTGTTGCGTCATACTTTTATGCATTATGCAAGTGCATTTCCCCTGCTTTTTCGTTTGTATTTACCTTGTGCTTTGTAGGAGCTACTCTTCTTTTTACAATTGTTCTTCGTATTCATTGTGTGTCCCTTTTTTAATTATATTCCCCTACAGTTTTTTTTTCGCTGCACTTGTGTTGTTCCTGGGCACGGTAACTAAAGATGAATTATTGACTGGTTGATTGAATGATAGTAATAATAATCATTCAATCAATCATTTATTTATCGTACCCAGGAACAAACATCAGGTATAAGTGCGGGCGCGCGCATATACATATAACAACAAGAAAAAAATACAATGAATAAGAAATTCTTATTATATTCTTATTATTACATTAATAATAATAAGAATACGAATAAGAATATTAGCAATAGTTCCTGATATTCCAGTTGCTTTCGTTTCGTGGATATAAGTGTGATGTGTTTGTCTGTGTATTAGGCTTTGATGATGGTTTACGTTCTTGTGTGGTACTGCGAAACTGGTGTAAATCTCAAGTTATTTCTTTCATTTTTAAATTCATTATGCATAAATTATCTGTGCAATTCATCTGCACCCCAGAAGACTGCTTACTAGTCTGTATTTAAGTGTGTAGAATGTGACAAATTTCATTATAGACTTCCAGCCTTTATTTTATTTACAAGGAACTGCCCTGCGTTCGGCAGCGAACAGATAAGTAACTTTAAAGTTTCACTACACCGATCATCATTCTTTGTTGCTTTAACAATTTACCGTTGTGGAGAAGCCGTTGACATACCTAACTTTTTACCAATTTTTAGAATTCCTAATACAAAATAAAATAAACTCAAGCTTGGCATGTACACATTTATCCGTGAAGGCGACCATGGGCGCTATAACGTAAAATGATTCCAAACTGTTTTGATTCCAAACTCCTGGCGTCAAATTTACGCAACCAGCGACGCAAGCATCGGGCGGTGACCTGCAGCGTTGTCTGAACAACCCAATCAAACACTCTCCTCGTTTATAGGAGGTCACCTTTGGTCGCATTCAAAACCAATAACATTGTCTACACTCAGCGGTTTTTCTTATCTAATTGGCTTACAAGAGGCAAAGAGCACGCTCTAGTGGAGAGTGTTTCGATGGGGCCAAGCCAGCACAGTAAAAATAGATAACCGCATGAAGAGGGTGGTGCCGGCTTCTCCGATTGGTCCGCTTCGCCTTGCTTAGCTTGCCGTGGCTGGTCGAAAATCGCGGCGGCGTGCAACGGAAGGATAAGAATGCTGCTAAAACGGATCCTCGGCAAGGAAGAGTTGGCAGAGTGATGTCGTATGCATGCCGAAAGGGCTCGCTAACGTTTTACTGCTATGCAAAAAGGTTTATCATGCACCAATAAATACATGCTCACCGGCAGGTGCGAGTAGCGAGGGCCTGAGCCATCGGCGGGCAGCCATCTTCTATTCCTTTCGGAACGGGACAGTCTTAGGCTATTCAGAAAAAAAATCCACTTTTGTCCGGCATAATAATGCATTTTTTCGCGTACACGTCACTTTGACGTGGTGAGTTTTCGCGGTTTTATGATGTCGCGTGACAGACAGGCGAAGTGGGCGCACCCAGAAAACATAGGACCTATAGTAGAGGGCTAATGGTGAAAAGGCGTCGAATCAGGAATGATTATTTTTCATTTGTGCAGTTTAATCATGCATAATCAGTGTGTACACGTTATATCAGATGGGGAGCTATCGCGGTTTTTGTGACGTCGCGTGACAGACAGGGGAAGTTGGGAGTGGCCCGAAAATGTTTTGACAAATCGTGGAGGCTGATTGCAGAAATTGGAATCAAAACAGTTTGGAATCATTTTACGTTATAGCGCCCCATGTTTTGTTGGAGTTGGATTCAACAATGAAAGTCGTGTTTTCCGAATATTTTGGTATCACTTGCATAAAACAATAGATAAAAGTTTGATATTGCACTAAAAATAGGCGTAATGCATTCACCAATGCAGTTGTATAAATGCAAGCCCACGTTCACATCACTGACAGCGGCAGGCATACTTCGGGCTCGTTCAATAAAAGTTACGTAAGATACCACCCGACAGCCGGTCTTGCACAAATACGACCGAAGTACCTGATTCAAATAGCTTCTGAAGTAGAGAAAGCATGCTACAACCTGAAGTAAGGAAAAGCTGCTACATCGAACGCCTTGGTTGGTCCTGTGGCTATAGTTAAAAATGATAAAACGTACGTTCTCTGACGCTACACAAAGCGCTACCAAAACGCTCTTCATGCTCGATATGCTTCTGCCATATTGGAATAATGCCATCTGATAACTTTTTTTTCAGGGCAAGGCCATTTGGCGTTAACTTCAACACGCTGAGAGTGAGTGGCTGAAAGCGCCAGCGAGCCGAGTCGATCGTCCCTTCTCATTCTCCGTTATCAAACACGACCTCGGCCTGGTTCAACAAGAGGTACCGTCCGAACAGACGTCGCATGAATAAACATGAAAAAAAAGTTTTAAATAAACATGCCACTTTGTGCGGACGTGGCAGATGAGCCTGCTTTATTTTTGCTGTTAGAAAGCAAATGTCGACGGATGTGATGCTGCTGATGTGAGTAAGTCTTATGCTTTACAAAATTCGCAACGATGCGCTTTACTTGTCGAGAATAAAATTGGTGAAGTTAAGACTTTCTGTATTTGGTTACGCATTATCAGTTGCTCCGAAGAGGGGTCTTATAATTCTTCTTTGTGGGATTATTATCGGCAGCACTTGCAAGTCACAAGCGGATACAAGAAATATCGAGTGCAAGGGCAACCTTAAGCGGATTTTCAAGGAAGAGCGGGGCAAGATGGATGGGATCCTTTCAGGGTTTTCCTGACGGTTTCAGTAAATTAGGTTTTGCCTTCTTCGTTATTACTAGACAGGGAACACGGTGCTTTATTTGGTTTTTCGAGCATAATGAAAGGAAATAAATACTAAGACGGTTACAGCAACAAATATCCCGCAATAAATTTCATGCTGGGCACTTATTCTCAGCAGCTCGTTTACTGATCTACCGCTCCAGGTAGAATCCTATTCTTGTTGAGCATGCGAGCCTCCTTTTGAATCTTCCCCGATTACACGAGGGTATGAAAGGGTGCGGACACTTCTCAGAAACATGGTAAGGTGGTGGCATGGCATGGAAATGATAATAAAAACGAATGTGCGCGCGTGATGTCTGGCGGACGGCCAGTGACTCTAAAGGAAGATAAAGAACCGAGGGATTCGGCGCGAGCTTGTAGGACGCGGCACCTCGGCCAACGCCCATCATGCAATCACAAGGGTCGTTCAGGGGGGAGGAGGAGAAGAGAAAGAAGCAAGGCAAAGGTTTTGGAAGACAACCTATAATTGCGAAATTTATCTTTCTTCAACCCGCACCCTGCTATGCAAATTTATTTTATTACAATCCTAACAAAAACACCCGTGAAATCACCTGGTTTTTAACCAATACTCCATAGTGTGTGTAAACAAGTGTTTGAAAACAGGAGCAAGAACTGCCGCTGCGATCCATGGCCGATTCCCCGTTGTGGGTTGAGCCATACCCATAGGCACCAACCAAACGAAATCTCCCGGGCGAAGGAGCGAGGCTGCCGAGCTGTGGGCTCGGGCTTCGAGATTTCAGCGGGACCAGAACAACCGTATGGGAGCTCGTACGAGACGATCCGGCCTTCGTTCTTTATTCCAGCGTGGAGTTTTCGCTAGTCAAGGAAGTACATTGCTAAAGGCAAGACGACCTTCATTCGCCCCTCCTGCGACACCATGGCAGAACTGCGGATAGTTCTAAAAAGCCATGCAGTGCTTTATCCTCACGTTACCGACGCCACGTAGCTGTACCAAGCTTAACAAGGAATCGTGACCTGTCTCAAACCCGATTTTGGTTTTATTGTTTACCTATGGGCGAATATTTAGAGCAGCATGCATGTTTCTTCTAGCAATGATATCCTGCTTACTTGTGTGTGTGGTGCTTTTTTTTAATTATGTGCTCGTATTACGTTAACAATCGGCTTTGCTATTTTTCCAACCACCAAGGCTTCGCCCTCCCCCCTCGTCACTGGTCGCCAGAATAAGTCTAACATTGCATTTATAAAGACACTCTGGGTCAAACACTCCCGCCTGAAACCAGGCTAGCCAGATCATAACACGCACCACCGGGGTCTCCTGGTGAGAAAGCTTTCCTGGAGTTTCATATGGGAACAGACGGTGCAACCAGATTTAGTCTAATTGCATTAAAAAAAACTTAAATTGAGTTTGCGAAAGAAAACAAAAATATGCACGCCGCATTTTCCAAGACTAAGAGCCGGAAGCGCGGAGCGCTAATTACAACCGCTTCGCACCGCCACGACTACGGGAGAGCCGCTGCAACGCCACGGCGCTTCCATTTCCGAGCACTCCCAGCGAAGATAAACGATCACGGAAGCCAGAGTTACACGCGCTAGATGCTTCAAAGCGATAGATAGATAACGGTGAACAACCATCGAGCCAGCAATTCTTGGATAACTTGCTGGCTAATATCATTGTAATATTCTGCTTTTCCTCTCAGGCGTTACAGGTTAACGACACTTAATGAAGCTTAAAAGTAGTACTGTTGCTTGGTCGTAAAAAAGAGTTACATGTTTGTTCCACCATTATACAACAGCGTGACGTTTCATTATGTACTTATGTTGCAGAAAGCAGTGGCTACGTGATTATGAGGCTTCCCTGGTATAGGAGACACTTCAAAAATGGGGAAGCCCTGTCGAGCATACCATAAGCGAATAACAAAAGAATGCATGAAATTTATTCACTTTGCTGGCTCAGTGACACAAGTATAAGAATATTTGAGCCTAAAACCAAAGTAGGCGAGTGAATAAATTACACATTGGGGAAGTACATTGAAGATATCCTGTAGAAGGTAATATGCGGCAAAAAAGTGCAGGATGTACTTCTGCTAAACGTGAAATTAGTAATTTTACAGATCTCTACACACAGATTGTTGAGAAAACCAAGTGAAAGGCACATACTTGCATTGCGCGTCACATGCTCAGTCCCGTCTCTTTGTGTTCGTCTTCTTCTGAGTAGTTGTCTAGCACTAGTGCAGAATAAGATGGACGCTAACCAAGAAGCCCAGCTTCAAGCTTTCCTAGCATTACTTACATTAAAAGATGGTCAATTCGTATCTGGGCCCACCATATTGCGTTAGGTTGTTCAATGATATAATTAGTCTCTTGGAACTGTCTATGGCGTGTCCGTTTGTAGGTTGGGAAAAAATTATGTGTTCTCTCTAATACAGGAACACTCGAAAACGACAAGAATAAAAGCCAAGTTGCTCTTTTGTACATAATACTGACGTCACACTAACTCTTAAAATACTCAATAGTACTCAGCTGTGCAGAAGTGCTGTCGATGATTTTCGCTCTTAGCAGCATCCGCATTGCCAATCATAAGCTACAGAGACAAAAGAGACAAAAGAGAGAGAAAGCCTCTTTATGTCGCCGTAGATACGCGCTGTCGGCGCCAAGCCCGGCGAGGCTGTACAAGTTAAGACTGGTGACGTCAGCAATAAGCTCGTTTTGTAATGACCATGGAGATGTGTGACTTTACTTGTTAGACTACCTGTAGGGCTGTAACCCTCAAGGCCGCGTAAGGGCACAAAATGACACCGGGCTCCCTGTACTAGTTCACATGGCTGTATAGACGTTCACTGTGAATAGAAATAGCTCTCAGGTGGGAGCATAACGATTGTCCTCTAGCGAACCCCCGGTTGGGAGTTTATTATCCTCCGAATGATCGGAGTATAATTTTTACTCCGTGCGGACGGAATTTTTGCGTGGTGCCTTCGGAGTTTTTTTTTTTTTCATTTTTATTTTTTACTTCAGGCCGGACGGAGTTTTTTCGAGGTGCACCGGGAGTATAAAAAAAGTATCAGGTCATTTATATGTAGAGGCACGGGTTAAATTTCGATATATACGCACACGAATAAGCCAAATTTTGCGAAACAAGTGAACGAGACCAGACAAATCATGACATACATAAACACAAACATTTGAGAAACATCTGATAAAGAACTTGGAAAGACATCCAACGTACACGCGACACACAGCAAGAAGCAACCCTGCCAGTATATGGAGCCATGATTCTGTGTGCCTCGAAAGGGCCTAGCGATCAGCTGTATTGTTTTCAAAATTACGAGCTCACATGCTCGCACATATGAGATCTGCCTCTCTGAAGGCAACATGAAACCGAAATCCACACGAAACTGTTAATTCAGAATAGTGAAAAACAATGTCAATGGCATAATTTTTCAAATCAGAATGCCATTCTGTGAGCGCTGAAGCGACTTCGCACATTTCCGGCGTTCACGGCCAAAAAAGTAGTGCGTTAGTTACAGTAAGCAAGAAAAATGTAAGTGCGCGTGCTTTATGACAAAATTAGCTTCGTGTGAAAGAATTGTGGCGTGACAACAATTTATTACGTGTGGGCATTACCCGTAGCAGCCCACGTAACAGCGAAAATTGCGTAGTCATACTTTTTTTTTTTGACCGCACTACTTGCTCAGCGTCCAAGCAGTGTCTCTCGGTTGTGAAACGGAGCTATATCGCTGATCTGGCAAACGAATCCTCACGCTCGGAGCCAGCAGGTATGCTCCTAAATCAGTATCTTGGATGGAGCATGATGTTAATGCAATATCCGAAGCAACGACGTGATCAAAACAGAACTGTGTGATAACAATTAAATTCACATCGCTCAGTAAGAAGCTTTATTCACAGTAAGTACTTACGTCCTACCGTATTTTTTGGGCGAGGATATCCGTACAAAGATTCATAAATGAGTTGCTTGTACCACGGTCTTTCTTACTGACAGCACAGCACCGTGACGGTGTCGGAATATGGCATTCATGTGCGGCTATCCCCGACGTTGTCGCTCGAACAGTGGCTGCTTTTGACATAGCTACGCGGCACTTTACACCGGACGTTGTCAGCATATACTCAAAAGGACATAAAAGTGGTATTTCACGCACTGAAGAACACAAGTCAAGGTCACGTAACACGAAAGCACAGCCAGAAACCCGATCCGACATCACTAGTCAACCGGTAACTTCGTGGTCACACCTAAGCCTTTTTCCGCACTTGAAATCGTTGCTCTTGCATTCATCGTTGCCCGCAGAGTGACCACAGCTAACGTACTTGAACATGAGATACAGTGAACTTCAGGCACGACTATAACACTTTCTGGAAGGAAGTATAGGAAAGAAAATCGGGAAAACGCTGTCACGAAATGACACTTCTCAGATGTAAACAAAGCGTCAGCCATGAGCACCGCCGACTCCTCCGAATGTGGCCGGTCGCTGGTGCGGTGCACAGCCTTATGGAAAGCACCACGTGACCAACCTGTTCCGGCGGGGGAGTTTTTTTAAACTCCGTGTGCGGAGTTCCCGCAGAGAACAAAATTTTGAAGGCGGAGTAGAGTCACGTCATGTCCACCCTTATCCTCCCGCAGGTAGCCAGCGGAGTGAAACGAGGGAATGCCGCTGAATTGCTCCCATACATCGGAGTAAATAATCAAGGATGGGAGTATATAGGGCACATCACCTTTTAAATATTCCCAAGGGGGGGTATTTTCGTTTACAGTGAATTCCTTCGTGGTCATACATCCTTCTAGATGGCGATAATTCGGAGCCCTTTCCAGCACGCTGTTTTTTATCAATTGAAGGGAAACGCGTAATCACGGGGTAGATTTGTGCGCATTCTTTTCCAGCTGGAAAAATTAAGCACGCTAATCATGTCATTCAAACAAAATATAATCCTTCAAGTTCGATGTTTCTCACAACGTTCTAGAACTTCTCAAATACCATATTGTAATTAGGACATGTTGTTCACCAGTTGTATAATTATTTTTCCTAACTAAGTGAGTACCGTCAAGAAAAATATTTACTGGCGGCTCCTGAACTCCACCGTTAGCGATGTGTCTTTGGTGTTGTTCGTGTAACTTGATCCCTCTTTCTTTAACAACTGCTCCCTATTAGTTTCCGTCGACGCCACTTGCATCTTAAACGAGGTTCGCTATAGTTTTTCCCCCTCTGTGGCGGTATTTGGGGCGGCGCCATAACCCTTAGCAACATTTGTCACTGTGACACAGTTAGCCCCGGGCACGTTGAACGTTCGCTCTCGAACGCTCGAGTGCACTTGCGAGGTATACGAGCGTGTGTCACTAGCAGCTTGATGCATTTCTCGTTGTACAATTGTATGTTCTCCCCACGGGTGCGTTATCTGTGCGTATCAGCTGTGGAGCGTCATGGAATTTGCATAGAGTATCACCACTCGAGTCAAGCTTGTTCCCCGAGGCCGTCAGAGGATGAGCGGCCTCGTTTTCGGAGATACAATGTGGGATACAAAAGATCATGCTTCCACTCAATATGAAGCCCACAATGCTGCGGTGAAATTCTCGTGAACCACGGCACTAGACTCTCGTTGGTAATACTCGTACTATGATTGGGACCGTGTGATGTCTTGTGGTCTGCCTTGATCTCCTTTCTTTTTTTTTCTTTCTTTCTGTACCTCCTTCCTCCTCTCGTTATCTTTTTAAATTGTTTTTGTCATCTGCTCCCCAAGTGGGTGGGCGTGGTCTTCATTTTTGAATACAATTGCTAGTCCACTTCTCTTTCACTTTTTCTAGTGTTTATATGTGTTTACACGATTATTAATAACAATAATAATAATTTGTGCATTCTGCCATTACACTTTCCCATGTGGAAGTCAGTCTTTCAGTCGTTCAGTTGGCTAGCCAGTCTGTAGGTCGATCGGTCGGTTGGCTGGTCTGTTTTACCTTGAGAGATCGGTTACGCGCATAAATTGAAGCCAGGAGGAGTCCAAAAGTAACAAAAATAGAAGGACGGGGTTCGTATATTTGAAATCAAAAAGAAAATGTTACTTTCACAAACGCACCTTGATATACCAAGCTAAACAAACGAGCGCATTGTTGGTGACGAAATTCGTAACAATAAAAACAAAATTGCAATAGCATCGTGGCTCACTACAAATGCCCCTATGATGCGCCTGTAGCTACGCAGGGCAAAACGAAGCAAGCACGCACATTTCCAGTGCAGGGGGTTGAAGGGGTGTAAGTCATGTCTACTTGCGTACTGTAATTGTCTCGCCCTTTGCTATCTGCGTGCACTGGTTGGTACGTGAAATTTGAAGCGTTTCGTTTCGCCCGTATATATACGTAATTCGAGTTTATCGGCTACTGAGCAGGACATTAAAAAAGCTACCAGGTATCTCAATTTAACGTACGTCAACGAAAAAGGCGGGGCAAAGTCTAACGTACGGAACAACAGCGGCTCCGGCATCTGGAGTGTAACGTTGTTCAGCGGGCCGCAGCGAGAGGCACTGTTACATATCGAAGCGTACGGGAGCTTTAGGAACTTGCGACGTTTAATATGCAAGACGTGCTCGAGCACCCAATGACTCTGCTTCCCAATTCCGTACTTCCTTTTCCGTGTACGTAGTAGCTGGCACTTCCTGACCGCCTTGCGATCGCACGAGGCTGCGGGCCGGCACACGCTCGACCAGCTTGTTTATTGTGACCACGAAAGGCATGCAGAAGAGCGTCTGTGTAAACGAAATGCAAATGCGAAGTCGTGGACACACTCCTGCGCAAGGCGGTTCCTGCTGTAGCGGACATACTAGCATGGAAAAGGCGTTGGTATATTACGTATACCTTTACGGAAGGGTTATTTTCACCCTCATTTTGAGCGCTGACCTTTTTCCTGTTCTCCACTACGGCTCGTACCCCAAAGTATATGGTGAGGTGCGGGAAAGTTGGAAAAGTATGAAGCTAGTTAACAAACTGACTGCATGCACGTTGGGGCCAATATATATATATATATATATATATATATATATATATAGTATTACGTGTGGAAAGACACACACGAAAGAGGCTATTTACAATATATTTACACTGGAACCAAACCGCCAGGCCGACACCTTGGTTTGGTTTAGTTTGGTGCCTATAGAAATAGCACAACCCACTACGGGGGTTGGCCATGGATCGGGCGGCAGTGGGAAGAAAAATGAAGGATACCTCAATGGGATTTTCTTACTTAAGAAAGAGATAATAAATGAATTATAATCGTTAATGTTATTTTCATGCTATAGCATCTTAAGATTTGAAGCAAATATTTTTGTTGTCTTGCGAAAAAAAAATTACCGTGCCAGTCCCCCTGTTTCCAACACAAAATTAAATATGGCATCACATACGTTCCTATTACAGTGTCCCAGTGCTGACGCCCCCAGAGATAGAATGATAGGTAGCGTAATGGTCAATCCAAGTTGGCGGAGGGGACCTTCTAGAAGTCGTTTCCTATGCATGATAAACCTACAACACTCTATAAAGAAATGATCCATAGTTTCGGGTTCATTTAAATAAAAGCATTGAGGGGAAGGCCCCAAACCAGACCTATGGGTATAGAAATTAAGCCTTGGTATTCGGCAACGCATTCTAGTAAACAACACTTCAAATTTTCTTGTTGAACACCATCTGCTGTGCCAAGGAAACCTAAGGTGCTAAAAATCGGTGTTATTGAGTACACATGATTTGGCATGTTCTTCTTGGACAGAATTTTTTTTTAAATCTCGCAGAAGTGACGTATGCCGACGGTCTTAGGATCCTCAGTACCGGGCCGTTAAGAGATGCCGCTGCTAGTGCGTCTGCAGATTCGTTTGAAGTGAGCCCCACGTGCCCTGGCACCCATACCAGATGGATAAGGCGTAAATGTTGGGGGATGGATGAATGAAATTCTCGGAGAATGATAGATGAATTGGGAACTGATAAAGCGGAGCAAACAGACAAGGAGTCGGTTAAGATCACGGCTGAAGTAATAGATGTGGGAAGTTTTCGTAGAGCTAGGATGATCGCTAATAACTCCGCCTGAAATATTGGCTAAAGTCGGGTAGTCGAAGGGAGAAAGACCAATTTAATGATGCCGAAAAAATACCCACTCCTGCCTTCTCTTCACTTACAGAAGCATCTGTGGCTATTACTGCATTTATTTGGAGGTTCTCGAGGTGGTCATCTAGCAAACGTTTTAGGTATCGAATAGGCAGTAGTTTAGCGTTATTAGGAAATATGTCATCGAATTCAACGCTTACTGTCACAGTAGGGAAATTTTGCAAATCCACATCACGGATTGATATTTGTTATGGCTCTAATAGTTTCTCCACAAAAACTACCTGGGGACAATGCACTCTGGACCATTGATTCTCAAAGAATGCAGTCGGTTCTCTAATAAACATATAGAAGGAGCGTTTCTGGGGAGAAGCATATATGTTCAGTAACGTTTGGACTGTCAGTATACGAAAACTAATTTGAAGAGAAGGCAGGCGAGTTTCATGATAAAGATTATTATTCGTAACACATTTTACATTAGACGTAGTGATTCGCGTCCTAAAAGAACCAGAGGGTGTAATTTACAAGTAGGACCTCCAGAAAATAACACACATCCAAACTCTAGAATTGGGCGGACATACATGCAATAAATCATCAGCAAGGTCTCCCTGCGCATTCCAAAACGATTGCTGCTGACTCTTCGTAATCAACCAACTGCGCGTGCTCCTTTAGATGCGATGTATTCTATGTGTGTCTTCCAATTAACCTTTTCTGTGTAAATCATTCCCAGATATTTTAAAGATTGCACCTGCGGAATAATCTCCTGGCCATACGACAGTGTTATTCGGATAGGAAAAGTTAAGGGAAAAACAATGATTGCACTTTTGCTGACATTTAGCGACATTTGTATTCCTTTTAGCGAAATTTCAATCTGATTCATATACAATTGCAAAGTTTTGTATAAGCTGTGAATATCGTTTGATACTGAGAAAAATGCGATATCATCAGCGTATACGTATGTATACCTGTGCGTCATGATGTGTCGGGATGTGATTTAGTAAAATATTAAATAATACGGGGGAAAGTACTGCACCATGAGGAACGCCCCTTGTCGGTCTGTAAATATGAGAAGACACACCGTTTTGATAGCAATAAAATGTGCGTCCGCTTAGAAAATTTTGAATCCATGCAATTATATACTGTGGGAGACTCACACTTTCGAGTCTGTTGATTAAGGTACTGTGATCGACACTGTCATACGCCTTCGCAATGTCTAATGTGAGTAAGGCAGCGTAGTGATTGTTGCGGTGAGCCAGCTGAATTCGACTCTCCAAGTCAACATGAGCACACCAAATTGAGCAGCCGGGCCTGAATCCTATTTGAGAATCACTTAATATTTGGTTCTCGCCTATCCACCTATCGATGTGACCATACAGAACTCTCTCGATTAATTTTACGAGATTTGAGGTCAGAGAAATAGGTCTAATGTTATCTATTTTATATCCATCACCCGGCTTTTTGAGTAGCGGAATTATTTTGGCAACCTTCCAATCTGGATGAAACCATGCATTTTAAAATCGAGAAATTTATAAGATTAAGCAAATCCTGGGGAGATAATTCGAAAAATAGTTTTATCATTGCTGTCGTTATGCCATCAGGACCTGGGGCTGAAGCTGGCAGCATCTTTACCACTCTCATTAATTCTTCTAATGTTACTGCTATGTAATCATTAGCTGTATCAGGCGCCGGTATATGATAGGGGCGAAGTGATGTGAATCGACGCTCTAAGACTTTTGTAATCTCCTCCAGTGATTGTACCAATTCAGTGGAAGTTAAGCTAACAGACTCTACATTTATCGGGGCTGAAACGATCTTTTTAGACCGCAGAAACCTAAATAGGGCTTTTTTATTACTAGACTGCGATGTTTAGTGTTATAATTTTCTTTCGCTTTGTCAACTGTTTGCCTGAATGTAGCTGCAACAAATTTATAGTCATTCCAATTACGTGGACGTTGATTATACAGTAACTTTCTCCAGGCTACCTTTCTTCTTCTATATTCGCGTTCACAGTCCGGATTCCACCATGGTGAATAAGTACCCCTTTAGTTGACTGCATACTGAAGCTGGATTTTTGTAACTGTCACTTAT
Organism: Dermacentor silvarum; assembly: GCF_013339745.2. Taxonomy (NCBI): domain Eukaryota; kingdom Metazoa; phylum Arthropoda; class Arachnida; order Ixodida; family Ixodidae; genus Dermacentor; species Dermacentor silvarum. The sequence continues at coordinate 136,441,648 of NC_051157.2, forward strand.
TTTTGTAACTGACACAAATTAACTGCCTTAACTCCATCTTTAAGCCAACCTGTTTATTTAAAGCTGATCGCAGTGAATCTAGAAATTTACTATAGTTAACATAGGTGCGGACATGCTTTTCGACCAAATTAATTGGTCGCATGAGTTCAAAAATTATTCTAAGATGGTCGCTATTTGTGGCCGAGGTGATAGCAGACCAGGAGAAAATTGCACAACCCGAAATGGAAAAAGCTAGGTCTAACACCGAACGCGATTTGCCGGATACATAAGTTGGGGTTCTCGAATTTACACAGTTAAGATTATTTGAGGAAACTCAATCTAACAATCTTTTACCACAAGAGTCGGACCGATAACCCCATGATACGTGGCGAGAATTAAAGTCACCAGCTATGATTAGATCCTTAAGTTTAATTTCTGCAGGCTGCAAGCACGGCATCGAGAGAACCTGTTTTGAGAACTCCTGTAGGAAAATAAACATTGACTACCGAAAATGGGGTGCATCCAGGAAGCGTTAAATCCAATGCTAGAATCTCACTTTCAGCAGAGAATGACTGGGGACTAATCTTAGCTCTATGACAAATTTCCTTCTTCTTCCTTACTGAACATGGTGCCACTTAACGCGGAGCATTGCCAGAGCATGTGCGCTAGCGAGCAATATGATACGCCACAATCCGGACATTACGAAAGAAGAATGGGAGCCGAGGTGCTCGATTTTATTAATCATAACCACATAAAGCCAACAGACATCCGGACATTGCGGCTCTATACCTCTGGTGAATAAAGGCTCAGTCGGCCTCTCGAGGGGAACGACCCTGTCTGAAGCATTCTGAATATTGAAGACTGTGAGTTAT
>NC_051157.2:136442598-136461880 GCF_013339745.2 Dermacentor silvarum
CCGCAAGGAAAAAAAACATAACGGGACTACCGAAACTTTAGGAACGAGCCAGCATACCTGTGCGCGCAATACTCGCGTCGGTGCGGTAATAGTATACTTGTAAATAACTAAAAGAACAGCAGCAATTTTCTTGCTGTAGTGCATACAAGGGACTGGAGGCTCTGTAGACATTATACCCGGTGTTTCAGCGAATACCTTCAAAATTTTTAAAGGTTGCCTGTGGCAGAAAGCACAATTCCAGTTCATGAGCTGGTCTACTCAGAGGCGGACATTACTTGCACAAAAAATTGAAATGCATAATCGACTAACTACCAAACATTCTCTAATGAAGTTTTTAACTAATGACCCTATGGATCATATTGCAATTTACAAATTCTGGCCATGGAGTTCACAAGGCGGATCCACTTCTCAGGATGACACCAGTTTCGAGATATTAATTCCCGAAATTTGTGGAGCAATGCTTTTGTGTTCCAGTTGCTTTTGTCCTTCAATGCATAAAACGATGTCTTTTAAAAGAAAGTCGCTGGCACGCCAATGCATTTCTCTGCAAAGTTCCGGAATTAATATCGCGAAACTGGTGCCATCCTGAGAAGTGGATCCGCCTTGCCAACTCCACGGCTATAATTTGTAAAGTACAATATTATCAATAATGTAATTAGTTAAAATGAAATTAGTGAATTTTTGTTATTAGTCGATTATGCATTTCAGTTTTTTTTGTGCAAGTATTCTCCGTCTCTTCGAGTAGACCAGCTCATGAACTAGAATTGTGCTATGTGCCACAGGCAACGTCTAAAAATTTTTGAAAGTGTTCGCTGAAACACCCTGTATAATCTGCAAGAATGTTCGTGATTCGAGCTTTGTTGTAGGTGACCCCGTTTTTTTTGTTCATATCAATAAATTGTCCCGTGATCCAGCTACAGGCTTGGGGAAAGCGAGGACCTAAATGATTGTTGACCATTTTATCTAATAAAGTTAATTGTTTATTCTGCTGTCTATGCGTTATAGGTGGACAACACCTTAGTATAACTACAACGAGTTACGAATTATTGTCTACATTTCTTAAGCATTTTTCATGACTAAAGAATTGTTTTATTTGCAACATATTTCAAGGTACGCCTGTAGCTGCTATAACTGTTAGACTCTTCGTAATTTCGCTTATTTTTTGTTCATATGCAATTATAAAAAAGTTTGAGATTTGAATGCAACAAGGTACAAGGATTCAATGAAAATATTTTTCACTACAGAACATTTTACGCAACCCGCTGAAAAATTGGACGCAACTGCAACAAAAAACTACTTTCTTGATCAATAAATCCCAGTGATATTAGAACACAGAGACAAATATTTTTGCGAAAGTTCCATTAGAATGCATCCTTCATGCAGTGGATTGAAACTAAATTGTATGTAAAAGAGCGCAGGATTCGATTGATTCAGATGTCAACAAAAAACATGTTGATGAAAAATATATGAACATTAACGGTCGATCAACTATACATCACCTCCTAAAACTTGAACAAAGGATAAGTGTGCGGCCACGTCACGTAACAATTGCCAGAAGACTTGAGCTGTTCTCTTAATTACGCCATCATAGTTGCAGCAATCCGGTGATCTGGTGGTAAACCGTTTGGATCAATCTTCAACGAGAACACGACCCTTGATAATATACATGTTTAATTTGCGTTCTTAGCTTTCAGTAGCTGTTTTTAGCAAACTTGGGGGGGGGGGGGGGGCATGATGGTCAGTATTTTGTTGTCTTATGAAACATTCCACTATTCGCAACCGGCCGCACGTAATCATAAATAAAGCGGCAAATTTGCCTTGAGTCACCAAATTTCGCAGCTCAAGACCCTCCAAGGCATCGTTGCGTTTGTTTTAGTACGAATGCTACATTCAAGAGCCGTTGCCTCTCGTCGAAGTATCTCACATAGATGCACTGATAAGTATGAGGAATGCTGCCTAATACACCGAGGCTATATTCTACTGCACATGACCAGCTAATTGCCTCACGCCTACAAGGTTTTTCATGCGGCGCAGGTATCTCCTAATAGCACTCTGCGCTAACGAGCCCGAGCATATAGGTTGAGTTTTGATAATTAACAATGCTTATATTTATATGACTGCACGGTGAAGATTGATTTCAAGCGAAGTATAGAAACAAACAAATACTCTTTCGAGTTCTTCATCGAGACGTTACACTGTTTGCATCAGTATGACGTGAACGTCTAGGTATTTCTTCGCACGTCCATGACTGTCTTGTCTTTAAAAAGTGCGCATAGTAACCAAATTTATCCTCGATACATTTTTAACAGAATGTAATCATTTTACTACTCGCAAACGGCTAACAAGCAATGAAGAGGTGCTGATCAATCTTGGACGTCACGAAAGCCCGAAACATCAACTGGTCGTCGCTTCACAACTGTTTCTTGTCAGTGCACTTGCACGTTTGCCGAGCCTTTGCTCATGGTGTGATTGATCTGACCACAGTTTCATTACCATTATCTAACTATCTAGCTCAAGTGAACATTTCTTTAACTGCCTTTTCAAACACACCTACAGTGCATCTGACACATTCTATTGCGCGTCTTTTACGGCCCCCGCACTGCTTGCCGTCGCACGATTTATACGGCAGATCATTCAAGTTTTCTGAATTTCTTGTTCTAGTCCGAGAGTGAGGTGATTTTCGATGTGCCTTACCACCATCCAAACTCACCTTACGGTCTAAGTTCAGCCAATGGTCTCTCCAGATATATGTGAACTTGACACGTCAAGGTAGCTTCATATAAAACTGCCATTTTAACTTAGCAGCTTCCCTGGCAAAGTGGTGGCACCCGATCTCAATCGCTAATCATAAACACTGTTTTATCAGCAGCGAAGCGTCGTTACTTGGAAATGAGCATGGATTGCCTTTGTTTACTTTGTAGAACGTATGCGAAAGCTAGACCGACATCGTATTTTCTTGTCGGGATGTAAGGTAATGGTGTAGAGATACTAGTAATAATGTAGAAATGTGCAGTCATTGCAATAAGGTAGTATACAGCAATATCTGAGCGAATACAGCAGTTTTTCAGCTAGTATAATTATTCACAAGTCTTCAAAATACCGGTTAAGAGCGAGCATAAGAGTGATGGCACAACCCCACTAATATTCATTCCATGTTTGCCAGTAGTAATCAAAGCGCGAAATTTGGTAAAGTTATGTACAATTAATAATCCATTCGGGACCCATCGCTTCTTGCGGAAATCATAACGTTTTACAAGAGATATGTGACCAGGAGAAATAAATTCACCGACGATTACGATACTCCCTAAGGCGAAATTTGAGCGCAGCGGTATCCGCGTTTTCATTTCGCCATATATTGGCTCGTGCAGTCAATCTGTCTCGTTTGGCGCATTGCAAACGGAGCGAAGTGTGGCGAGACTGTCTCACTAACAGGGAGATCGCGAGAGGCAGCGCGTGGGTGAAGCGTGGGCGCGATTCACAGCAGCCGCCGCAGACTGACCTCTGCTCATGCAGCGCTTTGTTTCCATATATGGCACCGGTGCCGCCATCGGTGAACAGACGACGCGAGCTGCTCTAGCACCATCTCGTAGCCCTCGTCGCCGCAGAGCCCGTCTTGCACGGCACTGCGCTTTCTTCTCCCGCTTTCGCCATGCCCTCCTCCTACGATTTCATCCTCGCACTATCTTCGCTATCGCCGTCTTTCATCCGCGCTCCGCATTCGCTATTTCATCCTTCGTTGTGCTCGTTCGATCGGTTACAAGGGACGACGCCGACGCTCACCGCAAGAACGGGTGGCTAAGCTGCGCTCTAAAACAAACAATAAAAGTAATCTAAAAAATCAGACCATCAGAAACAAGTTTCTTTAACTTGTCAATTTAGTACAGCGCAATAACGCGGTTCTTCCTGATATTTTGCAAATGCCCATGCGTCGAACCAAGCTGAACTTACACCTTCGTGTGGTATCGAGCAATACAAAAATAATTTTCAATTATTTGCTGGGCATATGTTATATCGTAATGATAACGAATTAGGTGCGTTAGAATAATCACACAGGGCTCCCAATGCCTTGATTTGTTGCTGGAAACTCCTCTGGGAAGTTTCTCTCTTTCTATTTTTGCGTCTACTTTCTCATTCAGACTTACGAAATCTAAACATCTAACTGCAGTCCCAGAATTTGGATTAGAAAAGGTTAACGGGTAATATTTAGGCAATTACTCGTTGGAGATGACATTCTCGTATGAAACAAGTCTGGAGTTTACTTTAACTCATTAGGTCTGTTATGCCTCAACCTGAAAAAGCGCATTCTCGGACGTTTGCCACGAATGAGTCCATTCATCAGCGCACGCACCGACAGTGACCGGGCGTGTCATAGGCTGTGACGCCTTAAAAAAGGAGATCACGTCGAGGCGACAATAGCCACCGCCATCCGTGGATATGGTAATTACCATGAAGACCGCTCTAGCTAATCGTGATCCCGACAAGCGAACCGTCACGCAGAGCCCACTAATTGATGAAAGGATCCAACGTCAACCAACACCGTGGGAACCGCGTCGAGTTCGATTACCCAGATGGCCACGCAGATTCAAAAATGCGGGGGTGAGGGTGCGACATCGGAGGCGGGCCCGCCGAAACGGTGCGTCAACATGAGAGGGCTATTTCGACCAGTTCGACTATTGTGATTGTTCGAGATATTGTCATCAAATTCCCTAGCTTAGTCTCCTATAGGGAAGACGACTGTATAAAAAAGCGGAGACCTTCGGTGCAGTGATGGTGGTTCTGATGTCTCCTGATGTGAACTCAGACATGTAATATGCTCCAGATGAAGTAGGCTTCCATATCTGAAGCCAGTGTGATAATTGTAAAATAAACCCTTTTTCCTTCATTCGTACTGCCAGACGTACTCATCAGTGGGCTTGGTGGATTCCTTGCCCAAACGCCACCTCGAGCTGCAAGAGGCCCAAGAAAAATCTACCAGTTACACTTGGTTGATTTTTTCTGTGAGAGAACAATTTCACACTGTAAATATATTGTGAAAGTTTTATAAGTGGCGCTTTATTCTTTGAAACGCTATGATAGAGTACTTAATAAAGTACGCTAGGCCTTTGTGGGAGCAAAACCTAATGTACGTCACCAAATGTATATGGTATATTTTGGAGGTTTAAAAAAAAGTCTTGCAGTGAAGAGACAAACGAAACTTTGCGCAAGCTGGCGTAACCTTCTGGTTGCAAAATTAGCATTTTAGTGAGAAATATTCTTTTCTGGGAGGTGCTTTTACTATTGCAGTGTGTAGCTTGACTTCATCAAGCAACGGGGATGGACTTTAGTGTTGCTTTCAGGGGCGCGGGTGACGAAAGTATATCATTGATGCAGGGACGCTATAACCGTAAAGCTATTCCAAACTTTTCTATTCCAATTCTGCAATCAGCCCACCACGATTGCTCAAAACATTTCAGGGCCACTCCCAACTTCGCCTGTCTCTCACGCGACGTCACGAGAACCGTGATAGCTTCCCATCTGATATAACGTGTACACACTGAATATGCATGATTAAACCGCACGAAAGAAAAATCATTATTCCTGACTCGACGCTTTTCACCATTAGCCCTCTGCTATTGGTCCAATGTTTTCGGGCTGCGCCCACTTCGCCTGTCTGTCACACGACCTCACAAAATCGCGAAAACTCACCGCGTCAAAGTGACGTGTACGCGATACAAATGCATTAATATGCGGAACAAAACTAACATTTTTTTCTGAATAGCCAGAGTTGCCCCGTTCCGAAAGGATTCGAAAAAGGTTGCCCGCCAATCGCTCAGGCCCTCGCTACTCGCACCTGCCGGTGAGCATATATTTAATTGCGCATGATAAACCTTTTTGCGTGGCAGTAAAACGTTATCGAGCCCTTTCGGCATGCACACGACATCGCTTGCCAACTCTTCCTTGCTGAGGGTCCGTTTTAGCGGCCTTCTTATCCTTCCGTGGCACGCCGCCGCGATTTTCGACCCGCCAGCGCAAGCTAAGTAAGGCGAAGCGGACCAATCGGAGAAGCCGGCACCACCCTCTTCATGCAGTTATCTATTTTCACTGTGCTGGCTCAACCCCATCGAAACCCTCTCCACTGGAGCGTGCTCCTGGCCTAATGTCAGCCAATTAGACAACAAACACCTCTCAGTGCAGGCAATGTTATTAGTTTTGAAAGAGAACAAAGGTGACCTCCTATAAACGAGGAGAGTGTTTGATTGGGTTGTTGAGACAACGCTGCGGGTCACCGCCTGATGCTTGCGTCGGTGCTTACGTAAATTTGACGTGAGGAGTTTAGAATAAAACAGTTTGGAATAGCTTTACGTAATAGTACTGTAGGTCTAGACATGATATTTGACGAAGAATGCAGGCATTCGAGACTAAAACAGTCACCATTTCGTTCAGTAGTAGCTGAAACATTCACCAAACTGGAGGTGGCATCTCCTCCAATGACAGTCGGGTTTTGCATTACAATCTTGTTGTAAGATTCACTCGGGGATATTTTCGTTAGAAATCTCTGATCTTTCAAGAGATGGGGCCTACGTCTGGTTCCCCAATGTGGGTTGCCCTAATTTCGTTGCATAACTCCTCTCGATTGGCGTAGGATTATAGATCGTCTTTATTGTTTTCTGTTTCCTCCCACATATTTTGCAATTTGAAATACATTCCTGCATAAATATCTGTTTTTTAAAGAATGGTCATATGATATCTAACTGATTTTTTATTTATTAAGTTTACTATAACACTGCTCACTATTTTATTGACAGAGAAGATAAGAGTGTCATCATCTTTCTCGGCAGGAAGAAAGGAACCAAGGGGAATAATAGCAATGTTGATGTACTCCCTAATATACTTTTTACCCGCAGCCGTCTTTGACACTCTTGAATTACTGAAAATGTCTTTTGTCGTAAGACAGATAAAACAAAATCCATCGTGTATGCTTGGAAAACAAACACACCCCTCTAGCATACACATAGGCGCAGTGGACTTTACAAAGTAAAACTCCATTCATTTCTTTGCGATGCTATAAATAAGAATTGTCTATGGAATGCCATGCATTCATCGTTTACGCTATTCTTTCCTAAAATTTGCACACAAGCCTCACCTTCAAGAAGCATACGCTGCGCTTGACAAAAAATAAAGAACGTGCGTGTACAGCAGCACCTGCTATGTTTGGAACTTCTCCAAGTTTGGTCAGGAATAAATCAAATACAGCATGCATCTGACAAAAAATAAACTACAATGTGGCCGTCGTGGCAGGACCCTTAGCAAAATGGCGTACTAAGGATCACAGTATATTTCTTCTTTAATTATTTGCAAATGAAAAGGGTACTGCACTTTTAAAGGAATGCTGGGCCCTTAATGGGCTAAGAAATGGTTGAAACACGAACGAGCAAAGTGTATCCGAAGGTAGAAACTGATTATAAGTTTTCCCAGCATTTTCAGGAAACAAGAATTCCAGACACGTAGTCAGCCTCCTGAAGAACTGAGGGACTGTCTTTAACTATGCCGAGTGGACCTTCATTATGAGAAAATAAAAACAAAAAATTGACACCATCTTCCCGTAGGGGAACCCTGAGTAGTATGCGAAGCAGCCATGGGGTCGACTCAAAGTAGTTTGATCAGCTGTATAAACTTGGTCATGCAGCAGCACCAGCAACGCGCAGAACTGTTGTCGACGCCGTCGGCATTCTACCCGCGTTCGCACCGAACGCGCGCGGCGTTGGTGACTGTTGCCGGTGCCTCTGGGGCGCCTACCGTCGCGCCTCTAACCTAAGCTGCTTCGCAGAATCGCGCGCGGAGCCGCAGGTGTTGTCATTCGTTGCGCACTCCGGAGAGGAGAGGAGCGTCGGAGAGGATGAATGCCGAGAGGAGAGGAGATGAATCAAGGAGAGGAGAGCGAGGAGAATGCGCATGCGCAGTAGGGGTGTGGACGCACGGCGGTTGGATGGATGGAGGGAGGTAGGGAGTGACATAGCCCCGAGCATAAGATGCTTCGCATCTAAAAGCACTCGGTGAATAAAAGTCGCAGGCCTGCGCGGCACACGCAGCACCGTCACAGCGTAAGCTGGTGGAGCGGCTCAAGAGTAGCTCCAATTTGGGCACCACGCACAACAGGGTCTTCGCGGCAGTCTGTTTGCCTCGTTTTGACGAGAACGATCTGAACTGTCCGCCCGGCGTCGACGGCGAGCTGCGGCTTGGAATGCTCTCTGCACAGCAGTCTGCTGAGCCCGATGAAGCCTTACAACTGCAACGCACATGTCGGGCTTGCCGCCTTTGCAGGCACCTTAACTAGATGGCGCCACCATACTGGCGGAAGATCGGCAGCTCGGGAGCACGTTGATTGCGCGCCTCGTCTGAATCGCATATCGTCGTCTGCGCCTGCGGACGCTGCGTTTGCAGGCATCTTACCTAGATGGCTCGACCATACTGGCGGAGGCTCGAGTCGTCTCCCCCTGCGTTTGCCTTATATGGTATTTTCCGCGCCCCGATAGCAAGCGCTTGCGTGGCTCAGTGGTAGAGTATCCGGCTACCACGCAGGTGGCGCGGGTTCGATCCTGTCGGGAATCGAGTACTTTTCTCGCATTTCCTGCGATAGCGGTTACGCGGCGGACGCCGGCGGCTGCGGCATTATTGCGACCCGGAACGGCTATCGGAATCAGCCCATAGCATTTTTTTTTTACGCTGTAAAAAAAAATGCGTTAAAGCGCAATTTCCAGAAGACCTGATGCTGTCAACAGCAACTTCGCGACATAACTAAAAAGAACAGCATGAAGTGCTTATGTAAATCATGGCACAGTAACCGGGGGGACGCCTAATATTTTAGAACTATTTCATTCCTGAACCACGTAATACCCGACGACAATTTTCTGCGGCAGCACAGCCACAACTACGCGCACGCGCTGGCCTGGGCAAAGTTTTTCTTTGGTGTTACTACGACAAGTAGTGCTTGGCGTAGTGCCGATGTTCTGCTTGCGATTTACAGGACCAAGAAATCCTGGCATGGCCACCAGAAAGACAAGACCATGGAACACCAAGTAGCGGAAACCCTTTTCCTAAGCAAGCTTTTTATTTGTTATGAAATAAATCTTGATCAAAAAAATATAATTTGTCTTATGGTACGTTGTTTCCAGTTGCTTGCATTCGCGGACTACATGCAGATGCACAATAATAAAGTTACAATTACGTTTCACTTCGTGAACTCGGTTTACGCGCAAGCGTATGGACGCCGCGAATATGCACAGCGAACAGCCCGGTGTCCAAGCACAAACGGAAAGGGCACGAATGCGGTCGCGGACGCTACAGTGATCTCGATTTGTGCGACGCCTGGGGCAGTATTCTGTCAGAGTCCAGTTAGTGGACTGTCCATTTCGGCTGTCGCTGATTGGCTGCTGCTTCACGTGCAGGCAGGTGCCAGCCAGTCTGTTTCCTGCACGTGAAGCCGCAGCCAATCAGCGACAGCCCAAATGGACAGTCCACTAATTGGACTCCTACATAATACCGCCCCTGGTGTGCCACAGGGAAAGCGCATCTTGCTACACATGCAAAGAAGAGACGCAGCGAACATGCACAGCGAGCACAGCGGCGTTGAAGCACAAAAGGAAAGGGGGCGATTCTCTTCTCTCCCCCAAGGCGCCTTCCTTCTCCGGCGCTCGCTTCCCTCGCAGGGACGCACATAATCTCGCCGATCTACGCTTGCGCATAAGAAATGTGTGATTTGGCTCCCTAGCTTTTGTTGTGCTGCCACAGAAAGTTATCGCCAGGTATATGTTACCGCAGCAGATGCGGTCGCTCAGCGCCGTATGAACAGTGGAAGTAGTTACTAATTGACATGGGCGAGTATACGAGTCACGGAGCCAGCTTTAATGACCGCAGCCGTACAAACAACTATTAGCTGACCTCCTACGCAGAGCAGGTATAATTTTAGGTCAGAAACAAAAAATAATGGATTACTGATTCAAAAGATAGGGCACGTAGATCGTTTACCATTTCTAATGAGATATATGTATACGTATATAGGGTAACTTTTATAATCACTAATTATTACGTGTCAAAGCAAATTCAGGGCTCCGACACACGTTGGGCTGCGTTTACATTTCATATCGATCCGCAGTCACACTACGGTCTTCACCGCCGGATGAAAACCGTTGCGCGACTGCCCTTACCAGCTACGATGGTAATGGGCAGTTGAGCCCGAAGGGCGAAGGGCCGAGAGCGTTATCTAGATTTAGCGTTTCAGTGAAGCCCCTCAAATGGTGAATACGCGAAGGCAACATGGCGCCGTATACCACGCAATACGACGACTTCTGCGCAGCAGAAGGAGCGCCCTGGAAACTAATAGGCGTCTCATGACGCTGGTGTGATGATGAGCGCTGTCACCAGCGTTGTGGGCATCCCACGGAAGGCAGAACGCTGCCCTAGCTTCACTGCATAGTCCCACTTCGCTATCGTCGTTATCGCAACCAAACGTATTCCGCGTCTCTTGAGACCATCCGCGCTTCAGCGGTGCACGTGCAGACGATAGCGGAGCAGCACGACGACGGCTGGCACCAACGGGGATAGTGCAAACATGCCTCGAGCATCCCTGTATATCACAATAAAACAAAATGCATTTCGTTAAGCCACAGAAAGACGTCAGCGTGCACAAGAGTGCAAGAGCACGTCGTTCAGAGAGAGAGCGAGAAATAGCAAAGGCGGGGACGTTAATCAGAGGCAATTTTCCGGTTTGCTACCCTTATCTGGGGTAGGGGGATATAGGGGCTGGAAAGAATGCAACGATCGAGTGAGAGAGGGAAAAATGGGCTGAGGTTTAACTGTTGTAAACCTACCTATCATGATCGAAAGGTCTGTTTGGCTTGGCTTTGCAAAAACTATGTACACAGTGTTTCATTATGCATGCTCCAGCGCTGGATAAGATTCTCTATAACATGCTAATCTGGCCTCCCTTTGCTCCGGTGTTTCAGCAGCCAACTTTGCCTTTGCTTGAGATTTCGCAGCCTGCCGTCTAGTAATATCTACTGGATGACTGGATTGAGCCTGACGCTTGCGCTGAAGCGTTTGACGTAATAGTTCCGCGGAAATCGCTAGGTGGAGATAAGTAATCAAAGGGAAACTGAGACATCCACCCAAATGTAGGAATTGCTACAATGGAAACCCAACCGGGTTCCTCGAAAGAAAGCCTCGCAGTTGAAGACAAATTCGTCCTGGTCCGGGACTCGAACCCGGGACCACCGCCTTTCCGGGGCAGCCGCTCTACCATCTGAGCTAACCAGGCGGCTCCCACGTACAGACAGCCCAGCCGGCGCTCATGAGAGCCGGCGCGCATGACAGCCCAGCCGGCGCGCAGCCGGCGCACCTTCCACAGTGGTACAAAAATAAGCAGCGGAAGCGCATGAGACCTACGTAGACATAAGACAGATGGCGCTGCTAAAACAGAAAGCGGTAATGCAGTTTTTTCTTCTTTTTTTAAAGCAAAATTCAATATAGCCTCTTTCCATCGGTAGCATACGCTGCTACGCACCGTGCTCACCCTGCTGGCTTTGCGACATGCCTCGTTACCTTGGCTGCCGCGTAGTGGTTGCGTTCTAATTGCCAGGAGACCAAAGAGGCTCTACTGACGTCCATAAAAAGAAGCCACATGTGAGTGAACAGAACGTGCGACTTTATTGGCAGAAGACAAGCAGTGCACCTTCTCGTACAAGAGCAGTAATAAAATTTGCATGTCGAGATACGCTGGAATCATTAACGCGAGCTCGTAAATGGGAAACATTTGTCGTTGCAAATGGTGGTCTTGCAAAGAGCGACAACCAGCAGTGCAAGAGACAACCCAGGTGGCTATCAACTTCATACACGTCGTACCACGTAATCCATTGAATAATATTTGGATAGCGCAGTAAAACACGGACACGAGAAGAAACGAAGACGAAGACAAGCACTAAATATCAACAACGAAACTTATTTCCTGGACCGGTCGTACTTATACACAAAAAACCCCCGTGCACAGCGATATCAACTCTGAAGATAAGTACATGATGGCATAAAATCAATCTAAAAGTGTTACATCAAGAAAACGCCAAGAAAATATGCAAATAATATAACTATCTCGCCGACAACGAAAGTGACGGTTTTTCTGATACATTGGTCTGTGGCCAAGAGGATTTGCTAAGTTTCTATTATTAATATTACACTCTCGCGCTTAACCCTGTCTATAATAGCGGTGTCATCTAGAAGACGGCAACATGGACACGTTTTGCAATCCAAAGCATGAAAACCGTCACCTGATACACTTTGTACCTTAGTTCTGTGCTCTCTTAAGCGCTCATTGATGCATCTTCCGCTTTGGCCTATGTAGCACCTAGCTACATAGGCGGAATAGGATAGACCACCCCTACGGCGCATCCGACGAACTCTTTTTTGTGATTCTTATCACACACTGGCTTTTTTGTCCTCATTGGGTTAGTGATTTTACACAAGGTACTTAGTTTACCTGGAGCTGAAAAAACAACCCGCACGTTACCTCGACTCCCTATATTTTTCAGACTATGCGATATCTTGTGTGTGTAAGGAATCAGGGCGGTTTTCACCTGGTCACGTCCGCAAGCTCTCGCATTCTCAAGGGGGTTATTGTCCCGAACGTTCCTGTTTGACCAGCTTTTCTGCCGCCGACACCAACACCTGGTTAGGATTACCAGCCTCCTTAAGACGCGCACACTGCTGCTGGAAACCGGTTTTCATTAGGCGTGGGCATGATTTCTTAAGGCACGATTTCTTGTTTTGCTGCGCTATCCAAATACCATCCCATGATGACCAACCAACAAGCCCACATCGCCACCATCGTCGATGTAAGCACTCCGTTCACGCCGAATCGCGGCCAAGGAAGGCGACAAGCAAAATTTGCCCACGGCTGCAGCAGGAAAGGACGGAACGGGGAGCACCAATCAGAGGGCGTGTAAATTGGAAGTATATGTCACTATGCGGACTGCAGGAGCCAGTGCTTACCTGACAGGCCCTCAATTGACAGGCCCTCACACCCCAGATGCGTAACACAGCGACCACAACCAAGTGGGACAGCAGCGAAACCAGACTCTGCAATCAATCACTTCAGAGTAGCTTGTGAAATAACTCAGGCTATCGAGTATGAAGAGCAGTGCTAAATGAGACTAGGAATTAAATATGGGAATGATAAAGCTTGCATTTAAGAAAGAAGCCACTCTACTCTGGATGCACTGAAGGCCAAGAACATTATTAAAAGTCAAATCCTACATAGCACGCGGTGCAAAGGTTAATGCAAGACACATGTCGATGCCGCATCGGCTATTTCAGGACAGGAATTGCATAAGGCAACGCACACTAGGAAGTACTGCTACAGATGTGATATGCTACTAGACAGTGACTGGTAATGAGTATGAGCAAACAATCGGTTAACCTTCTTGTCTGGATGAGGAAGAATGATCTTTAAGAAGAAATAGAATGAAAAAAACTTGCATTTATAGAAAAAAATGCATACTTGGCACAAATTGGATTTGACATGACGAGGAAGCTCATTAAGGACGGGCCAACTGACGAAACTCTTTTGGGAAGCCTCGTCCCTGCTTGTTCAGAGCTTGCAGCTGCATCTGAACACGAAGTATTTCTAGAAAGCCTTTGTTGAGGTACCTGCATGACATGGCCAATATCCGTGCTGGAGGAATGATGGCTCAGGCTTTTTCAGTCTTGACACAGTCCACCGTAGACTTTATTTATCATTAAAATACTTCTGCATCCGCTTCTTTGTTTGTGGTGTAAAAGTCTTGCAAATTAGTTTCCTTCCCCTTCCTGTTTGGTCTAGATGGGGGCTCCTGTGATGAGGGCCAAGATGTGATTGGTGCAGACTCTGTTGGGGCAGAACAGGAATACCTAAGATACAGCACAGATTAACCAAACTAATGCAGTGTTTTCCTTTATCTTTGAATTAATTATGGTGAATCGTAGATATGAACAAATGTTCATATCATCTGCTACAAACAAATTACATGTATCTCAAGACTAGCAAGCCAATACAGCATATTGACACGTATACATGTTTGTCTTTCACCGGTGGCCGCTTTCCACCGGCTAACAAATGTTATCGCTCGGCGCAGGACGCGCCTGTATCGGAAGTTTCTGTAACGCTATCGATGCTTCTTTCCGTTGCCTGTTTTCACCGACGCTTATGTTATCTTATTGTATGACCGAGGCGAATTGTCTAGAACTTTCTCGAAGGCCCGCGGGCATCAGGGATTAATCTGGAACCTTCGATGACTCAGGTATAAAAGCCGACGCGTTTCGCCGCTGATCAGATTTTCGACGATCGCCGACTGTGTTCGCCGCTATCGTTGTGATTTGAGTGTAGCTTGCCTTTGTGGGCACAGGTTCGCCCAATAAACAACCAGTTTCGTCATACACCGTTTTACGACTGTTTCCTTCAGCGTCACTACTACGCGACAATATATCAGTATTCAATATTTATATTCAATATATATTGAATACATTAAATATTCAATATATCAATATTTCTGAGCCCGGTGTTGTTTACCTTCTAGTAGCAGTCAAATGTCAAAGCCAAAATCCCCAAATGACCTTGTTGTAGCATGCAGTAGCTTCTCTTTAGTGAGTGGAGTGTGTTGCTCTACATTGGTGCTGTCTTCTTTACTGCATGTGTGGAATAGAAATTTTGACTGCATAATAAGTTGAAAAAACACAATTTTGCAATATGAAATGCAAGAAGGTGTGACATATATATTGTTACGGGGATTTTTTGAGTAAGAGTGGATCTATTTCAATATATACACAAGTAGGGTTATCGTGGTCAAGATGGCTGACTAGCAACAACACGCCGCAGCCAGTGTCTCTCGATCTTCTTCTTCTTCTCTTTCCTCCTATCCTTCCGTAACAGGACCCCCGGGTGCTGAAGCGCCGTCTCGGCGCATGTCAGGCGAAGAACTGCGAGAAAAGTATGGCTTCAACCGCGGAACGTGCACGATGTCAACTGGCGTCGGACTTGAGGACGGATCAAACTGTAACGGCGAGATCTCGTAATTGACGTCGTTAGCTTGACGTAGGACTTCATAAGGCCCTGTGTAGCGAGAGAGAAGCTTCTGGGAGAGACCGACACGACGACATGGTGACCAGAGGAGCACCCAAGTACCTGGGGCGAACTTAACTTCGCGATGGCGCCGATCGTACCGCTCTTTTGGTATATCCTGAGAGGCCAACAGGACGAGATCGGGCGACTTGACGCGCCGTGTGAGTGCGATCGATGACTTCACGAGCGTACTCAGTTGTAACACGTGGTTTAGAAGGTAGGATGGTGTCAAAAGGCAATGTAGGGTCGCGACCATACAAAAGATAAAAGGGTGAATATCCTGCGGTGTCATGTCTGGACGAGTTGTACGCGAAAGTGACGTAGGCCACCGTGGCGTCCCAGTCGCGGTGATCATTGGAGACGTACATCGACATCATCTCTGTGAGTGTTCGGTTGAGACGTTCCGTAAGACCGTTCGTTTGTGGGTGGTAGGCGGTAGACAGCTTATGCTCTGTGGCACAAGAGCGGAGGAGGTCGTCAACAACTCGAGACAAGGACGAGCGGCCGCGGTCGGTAAGTAACTGTCGAGGTGCACCGTGGTGGAGGATGACGTCATGGAGGAGAAAATCTGCGACGTCAGTTGCCCAACTAGTCAGCAACGCCTTGGTTATCGCGTAGCGTGTCGCGTAATCGGTAGCGACAGCTGATCCACTTATTCCCTCTAGTCGTCGTCGGAAAAGGGCCAAGCAGTCAAGGCCTACGCGATAGAAAGGTCCAGAGGAAGCTTCAATTGGATGGAGTCGGCCGACAGGTCGCAGGGGTGGTTTTTTTCCGGCGCTGACACAATTCGCAAGTTGCGACATAACGACGCACAGAGCGGTAGAGTCCCGGCCAGAAGAACCGGCATCGTACGCGGTCGTATGTGTGCAAAACTCCAAGGTGTCCCGCCGTTGGTGCATCGTGAAGTTGTTCGAGAACGACGGATCGTAGAAGACGAGGAAGGACAAGGAGAAACTCAGGGCCCTCAGGGTTGACATTGCGGCCGGTAGAGGAATGCCGTCCGTGCAGCACGAACATGCGGCACGGGCCGTCGGTGCTGCCAGATTGCACTCCACCGATGATGGCCTGCAAGGACTCGTCGCGATGTTGTTCAGCGCGCATGTCGCACATGTCAGTGAAAGCCAACACGCAGGTCTCCGGATCATGTGCAACAGGATCAGGAGGATCCACGGGATGACGAGAGAGGCCGTCAGCGTCCTTGTGCAGACGTCCAGACTTGTAGATGACAATAAAAGAAAATTCCTGGAGCCGCAAAGCCCAGCGACCAAGCAGTCCCGTCGGGTCCCGGAGGGAAGACAGCCAGCAGAGGGCATGGTGGTCTGTAATGACCGAAAACGTGCGGCCGTACAAATATGGCCGGAACTTGGCGACAGCCCACACTAAAGCCAAGCACTCACGCTCGGTGATGGAGTAATTCCTCTCAGAAGGTGACAGAAGGCGGCTGGCGTAAGCTATCACGCACTCGGTACGATTCTGCTGGTGGGCGAGCACAGCAGCGATGCCGTGGCCGCTGGCGTCAGTGTGGACTTCGGTCGGTGCAGATGGATCAACGTGGGTAAGTATGGGAA
Organism: Dermacentor silvarum; assembly: GCF_013339745.2. Classification (NCBI taxonomy): domain Eukaryota; kingdom Metazoa; phylum Arthropoda; class Arachnida; order Ixodida; family Ixodidae; genus Dermacentor; species Dermacentor silvarum. The sequence continues at coordinate 136,459,288 of NC_051157.2, forward strand.
GGGTGGTCAGAAAGCCGATGAGAGCTGCGAACGCGTGAGCCGGCTCCGGGCCCCATGAGAAAGGCGTGTTCTTGTGTAGAACATCTGTCAAAGGGCGAGCAACGTCGGCGAAGTTTTTGACGAAACGTAGAAAGTAAGAACACAGGCCGACGAAGCAGCGCACGTCAGAAGCAGAACGAGGCACAGGAAAACTGCGAACGGCGTGAATTTTATCCGGATCTGGTTGTACACCGGTTGCGTTAACGAGATTTCCCAACACGGTAATCTGACGGCGCCCGAATTGGCATTTCGTGGAGTTCAGCTAACGGCCGGCTTTTCGGAAGACCGCAAGAATTGCAGCGAGTCGCGTAAGGTGGCTGCTGAAGGTGGGAGAAAAAACAATAACGTCGTCAAGATAGCAAAGACAGGTGCTCCATTTGTAGCCTCGCAGAGGCTCGCATCATTCGCTCATTTGTAGCCTCGCATCATTCGTTCAAATGTCGCAGGAGCATTGCATAGGCCAAAGGGCATGACTTTGAACTGATATAAACCATCAGGTGTTATGAAGGCAGTCTTCTCGCGGTCCATTTCATCAACAGAAATCTGCAGTAGCCGGATCTAAGATCAATGGACGAGAAGTATGTAGCTCCGTGCAAGCAGTCCAAGGCGTCATTGATGCCTGGTAATGGGTAGACGTCCTTGCGCGTGATCTTGTTTAGATGGCGATAGTCGACGCAAAAACGCCAGGTACCGTCCTTTTTCTTCACAAGGACGACTGGCGAAGCCCAAGGACTGGCTGATGGTTCGATGACCCCTTTTCGGAGCATTTTGTCCACTTCTGATTGGATTACTCTACGTTCAGCATGTGATACACGATAGGGACGCCGAAGAATAGGATTCATGTCTCAAGTGTTGATACGGTGGTGAACAACAGATGTTTGGCCGAAAGTGCGGTTGCCGAAATCAAAGATGTCGCCGTACGATTCGAGCAGGAGACGAAGGTCCTTGGCCTGAGCAGAGGTGAGGTCAGGTGCAATCATTTTGGCGAAGTCATCCATGAAAGAACCAGAGCTGTGAGCTGCAATTGGTGCTAATAATCCACTCTTGGCATCCATACTCTCAATGTCAAATTCAGACGTGCCAGAAACGCCGGCCAAGAACATTCCGGTCGGAAGCACTTGAGGGCACAGGCTGAAGTTCAGAAGCGCGAGAACGACGTCATTATTAGTAACCGTGATCAGCGTATGCGGAACAGCAACGTTTCGGTTCAAAAGCACGTCGACGATGGGGCGAGGCACATATTCACCGTCAGGAACCTGTGGCTGTGCGGTCAAAGCGACCTAAGTGACTGCCTCGGGTGACAGACGCACATCTTGAAGCGAGCACAGGCACGGTAGCAGCGCGGTGGTACGAGCATCGGCGAGTTGAGGCAGTTCCAACTGAAGGACGCCGGTTGCGCAGTCGATGAGAGCATAATGGTTGGATAAAAAGTCCGACCCAAGGATAACGTCGTGAGGGCAGTTGTCGATCACAGCTAAGAGAACAGAAGTAGGGCGGCCGGCTATACTTAAACGTACAGTACACATTCCGAGAACAACCAGCACGCCACCGTCGGCCACACGAAGCACTTGTGCAGATGCTGGGGTGAGGACCTTCTTTAAACGTCTACGTAGGCTAGCACTCATCACAGATATGTGGGCTCCAGCGTCGACGAGTGCTTGGACAGGTACGCCGTCTACTTTAACGTCAATTAGACTTCGCTTTGTGGGCACACACAGAGGATTTGCTGCAGTAGTTGTCAATGCAGCACCACCTCCGAGGGCTGCAGTTCTTAGTTTTCCCAAGGAACGCGGTCGAAAGCCACAGGGGACGAAAGGCGACGTGGCTGCGGCGAACGGGAAGATGGGTGACGTGTTTGTGGTGAACGAGACTGGTGTCCGCGAGGCGATGGTCAGCGACCGTACCACGTGTTCCTGGCAGAGTTGTCGGCACTGTTAGACTCGGCGGAGGGCGAAACATGGCGGGAATTTCCATAAAAACAGTTCAGGTTGGTGGGCGTGCGAGGTGCTGAGGGCCACGAGTTGCGACAGTATGGGGCGACATGACCAATACGGCGACAGGTGAAACATATCGGCTGGTCGTCCGCAGTTCTCCACTCGGTCGGGTTGCGATAACGCGGAGAGAAGCGTCGCGGTGGATCAAACAGAGTAGAAGGGCGTTCGTCGGCTCTGGGGTTGGCGACAGCACAGACAGAACGTAAACCAATGCTTTCAAGTTCCTGGCGAACGATGGCTTGAACGAGAGGAACTGAAAGAGGGGTAGCGTCAGGGCGGCGTGAACAGAAAGCTGCGGGCGCCATCGCTTCCAGTTCACGTCGAACGATTCGCACCACGTCCTCTGATGGCGACGCATGCTGCTGTGTGGGCTGATCTTCACACGTCGACGTTGCGGCAGTATTGGGGAGTCTGGCGAATGGTTGCAGGATAGGATAGGATAGGAATAAACTTTATTTGTCCAGCAGTTAAGGCTGTTGGTGGCCGGGGCTAGGCTGCCAGGGGTCCATCGCCGGAGAAAAATCTTCGACAGCCTCGGCCACAGCCCTGGCCCGCCTGGA
>NC_051157.2:136461980-136554878 GCF_013339745.2 Dermacentor silvarum
TTCGGTTGGCTAGTGCAAGGCGTCTACCCAGTAAGGCCCGCCAATGCCTTGCCTAATTGGAACTGCAGCGCATCTGCCCTATTCCTTGCGTGTGAGCGGAATGGGCAAGCCGAACCTGACATTGCTGACCCGACGGAGATGTGGCGACTCGATGCAATAGGGATAACCGACCCTCAGGATACCGCTGGAGTTTGTGACCAAACGGCAATGACTCAGTTCACACAGTACGTGCACAAGGAAGCTGGACGTTACGTGGTTCCTCTGATGATAAGGCACCAGGGAAGACTGACTAGCACCAATCGAAGTGTCGCCGAAAACCGGCTCAGACGCCAGCTTCAGCGCTTCGACGGACAACAGGAGCTACTCCAGGAGTATGACCGCACCATCAGTGAGTACTTCAAAGGTCACGCCGAACGTGTCGACACCTCTCGAGAACCCGAAGCGACGGTTTACTACCTTCCGCACCATGCAGTCATCCGTCGGGAAGCTATCACTACGAAGATACGCGTAGTGTTTGACGCCTCTTCCCATGAACGGGGCGAGTCATCGCTCAACGATATCTTGGACAAAGGGGTGAAACTTGGTGCCGAGCTCTTGCAACTGCTTGTACAGTTCAGGATGAACCCAATTATCCTGACAGCGGACATCCGGAAGGCTTTCCTTCAAATTTCAATCCGACCTGAAGACCGCGACGCTCTCCGCTTTCTATGGGTTGACCGACTGCCCGGCGACGAGGGGAAAATACCTTCCATCGTCGAATGGCGAATGACTCGTGTGCCCTTCGGAGCGTCGTCTAGCCCTTTCCTTCTATCTGCTACTTTGCAGCATCACTTCGAAATGTGGAAAAGGGCTCAGCCAATAATAGCTACACGCCTAAAGACATCATTCTACGTGGACGACCTCGTCATAGGAGCTTCCACTGAAGAAGAGGCCCTCGAAATCTACCGTGCTGCATTAGCCATCTTAGCAGATGCAAGTATGGAGTGAGAAAGTGGTGCTCCAACTCCAGCGTTCTTTGCCATCAATTCCTGAAGGACAACACTTCTCTCGACACCATTGGAGAAGCCAAAGCAACAACAAAGCTGCTTGGCTTAGTATGGGACCGCGAAGCTGACGATATCGTGCTTACCACCAAAGCCGTTTCCGAGTATGTCGCTGCGCACTCAGCCACGAAACGCACCATTCTGCAGTCATTCGCAAGAATCTATGATCCTTTAGGTCTTATGGCTCCGTTCATCATTCGAGCGAAATTATTGTTCCAGCAGCTGTGGCGTAGGAACTCACCGTGGGATGAGCCATTACCGGAAGACGTCGAGAAACAGTGGGAAGGCTGGACATCCGAACTACCAACGCTCTCCTCGCTGCGAATTCCACGCTGCGTCATCTGTCACAATCCGCGACAGATTTCACCGTTTGAACTTCACCTGTTCTGCGATGCAAGCCCACTGGCATACGGCGTAGCCGTCTACATGCGCTACGAGATCAGAGGAGGAACAGTTAAGGTTCAGCTGCTCATGAGCAAGTGCAGGGTCGCACCGCTGAAGACTACCTCGCTGCCACGCCTAGAGCTGCTTGCGTGCCTGTTGGCTGCCAGGCTTTGGAACTACCTCCGAGGAATTCCAGAGACATCCAGCTGTCAGGGCGTGTTTTGGAGCGACTCATCGATAGCCCTACACTGGATTGCTGCTGACGCGAGACGTTGGGAGACTTTCGTGAGAAACCGTGTTCTCGAAATCCAACGCTTGACTTCGGGGTATTCTTGGAGGCACTGTGCAGGCACCGACAACCCAGCAGATTTGCTCACGCGTGGAGTAGCAGCCCAGTTATTGACGCGCAAGTTTTGCTGGTGGACCGGTCCTACGTGGTTGTCACAGCCCCATTTGCAATGGCCTGCGAATATTTGTTCTGCTCCTTCACCGGAGGCCCTTTCTAGCGAGACCAGTGAAGAGATATCCGCTTGCCCCACCGCAGTAGTGGTACTCTCGTCGCCCCCACACGAGCCATTGCTTGAGGTTGCAAGCTTTGGACGCCTCTCCCGATTACTGCGAGTAACGGCTTGGATCATGCGGTTTCGTCGGAACGCTTCGCAGAACATGCCATCTTGTACCGGACCACTTACGGCGTCAGAGTTGCACCAAGCGGAGATGTATTGGTTGAGGCATGTCCAACACTCCGCATTCGCAATCGAAGTCAAGGCCTTGGAGGAAGAACAACGAGTTCCCAACACCTCCAGTGTGCTGACGCTACAGCCGTTTCTCGACCGTGACAGACTACTTCGTGTAGGAGGCCGACTGCAGCAGCTTAACGACCGAGAGGAATTGAAGCATCCGATCTTGCTTCCTTCAGATCACCGGTTCACCGACCTCTTGGTTGATGCAACACACGTAAGGCTCCTACATGGAGGAGTTCAGCTCACCCTCCTGGACCTTCGGGAACGCTTTTGGATCCTCAAGGGGCGTCGCACAGTGAAGCGCGTTCTGAAAGCGTGCTTAGCATGCCGCCGACGGCGCCTACTTCCCGAAGCTGCCCCTGTAGCACCCTTGCCAAGGGAAAGAATTAGTGAAGCAACACCGTTTGAAGTGGTGGGAATTGACTTCTGCGGGCCACTCTATTGTCGTGCTGAATTACCATCCACTGTAAAAGTGTACATCGTTGTTTTTTCTTGTGCTGTGACGAGGGCAGTACACCTGGAGCTCACCACAGATATGACAGCGCAAGCATTTTTGCTAGCCTTCAGACGCTTTGCAGCACGACGTGGAATTCCTGCTATCGTGCACTCTGACAACGCGAAAACATTCCGCTGCAGCGCCAAGCATTTGTGCTCCCCTGTCAAAGACAACGTTCAAGACTATGCCAGCTCTCACCGAATCCAATGGCGCTTTATTGCTGAATGTGCGCCGTGGTGGGGAGGCTTCTGGGAGCGTGTAATCCGCACAATTAAGGATGCACTGAAGCGTTGCCTGGGACGGAGCAGCTTGAGCTACAACGAGCTACTCACCGTGCTTGCTGAAGTTGAGGCGGCAGTTAACTGCCGTCCGCTCACCTACTTGGAGGATGACGTCACATCCGCAGAAGTTTTGACGCCCTCACACTTCTTAGTCGGCAAGCGTCTCGTCACTTTGCCAACAGAACAAGAAAACCCCGCTCTTATTGCTGACGCGCCTGACCTTCGACGACGAGCTCGGCATCGGGAACAGCTGCTTCGCAGGCTTTGGAAGCAGTGGAAGAAGGAATACCTTCTTTTCCTGCGCTCTGCTCACCACAGCAAGCCTGTGCCGTCATCGAACTTAAAGCCCGACGATCTTGTCGTCGTCGAGGACATAAACACTCCGCCTATGGCATGGAAGATGGGCCGCGTCGTTAAGGCGTTTCAAGGAAGAGACGGTATTGCGCGGTCCTTCCTGATACTACTATCGAACGGCCAGCAAGTGCGACGTCCCATACAGCGGCTTTACCTCCTGGAGGCGCACACGTGCAGCGCGGCCGCGGGAGTGTGATGAAAACTGAAGACGACGAAGAGGAGAGAACGCGTGAAAAAAAAGGCGCGCGCTAGCGCCATCTTTGAGCAGTCGGTTCAATAAACCGCTACCGGCGGACGCGCAGTCGCTTCGTTCCTTACAGTGGCTATTACTGCATTTATTTGGAGGTTCTCGAGGTGGTCATCTAGCAAACGTTTTAGGTATCGAATAGGCAGTAGTTTAGCGTTATTAGGAAATATGTCATCGAATTCAACGCTTACTGTCACAGTAGGGAAATTTTGCAAATCCACATCACGGATTGATATTTGTTATGGCTCTAATAGTTTCTCCACAAAAACTACCTGGGGACAATGCACTCTGGACCATTGATTCTCAAAGAATGCAGTCGGTTCTCTAATAAACATATAGAAGGAGCGTCTCTGGGGAGAAGCATATATGTTCAGTAACGTTTGGACTGTCAGTATACGAAAACTAATTTGAAGAGAAGGCAGGCGACTTTCATGATAAAGATTATTATTCGTAACACATTTTACATTAGACGTAGTGATTCGCGTCCTAAAAGAACCAGAGGGTGTAATTTACAAGTAGGACCTCCAGAAAACAACACACATCCAAACTCTAGAATTGGGCGGACATACATGCAATAAATCATCAGCAAGGTCTCCCTGCGCATTCGAAAACGATTGCTGCTGACTCTTCGTAATCAACCAACTGCGCGTGCTCCTTTAGATGCGATGTATTCTATGTGTGTCTTCCAATTAACCTTTTCTGTGTAAATCATTCCCAGATATTTTAAAGATTGCACCTGCGGAATAATCTCCTGGCCATACGACAGTGTTATTCGGATAGGAAAAGTTAAGAGAAAAACAATGATTGCACTTTTGCTGACATTTAGCGACATTTGTATTCCTTTTAGCCAAATTTCAATCTGATTCATATACAATTGCAAAGTTTTGTATAAGCTGTGAATATCGTTTGATACTGAGAAAAATGCGATATCATCAGCGTATACGTATGTATACCTGTGCGTCATGATGTGTCGGGATGTGATTTAGTAAAATATTAAATAATACGGGGGAAAGTACTGCACCTTGAGGAACGCCCCTTGTCTGTCTGTAAATATGAGAAGACACACCGTTTTGATAGCAATAAAATGTGCGTCCGCTTAGAAAATTTTGAATCCATGCAATTATATACTGTGGGAGACTCACACTTTCGAGTCTGTTGATTAAGGTACTGTGATCGACACTGTCATACGCCTTCGCAATGTCTAATGTGAGTAAGGCAGCGTAGTGATTGTTGCGGTGAGCCAGCTGAATTCGACTCTCCAAGTCAACATGAGCACACCAAATTGAGCAGCCGGGCCTGAATCCTATTTGAGAATCACTTAATATTTGGCTCTCGCCTATCCACCTATCGATGTGACCATACAGAACTCTCTCGATTAATTTTACGAGATTTGAGGTCAGAGAAATAGGTCTAATGTTATCTATTGTATATCGATCACCCGGCTTTTTGAGTAGCGGAATTATTTTGGCAACCTTCCAATCTGGATGAAACCATGCATTTTAAAATCGAGAAATTTATAAGATTAAGCAAATCCTGGGGAGATAATTCGAAAAATAGTTTTATCATTGCTGTCGTTATGCCATCAGGACCTGGGGCTGAAGCTGGCAGCATCTTCACCACTCTCATTATTTCTTCTAATGTTACTGCTATGTAATCATTAGCTGTATCAGGCGCCGGTATATGATAGGGGCGAAGTGATGTGAATCGACGCTCTAAGACTTTTGTAATTTCCTCCAGTGATTGTACCAATTCAGTGGAAGTTAAGCTAACAGACTCTACATTTATCGGGGCTGAAACGATCTTTTTAGACCGCAGAAACCTAAATAGGGCTTTTTTATTACTAGACTGCGATGTTTAGTGTTATAATTTTCTTTCGCTTTGTCAACTGTTTGCCTGAATGTAGCTGCAACAAATTTATAGTCATTCCAATTACGTGGACGTTGATTATACAGTAACTTTCTCCAGGCTACCTTTCTTCTTCTATATTCGCGTTCACAGTCCGGATTCCACCATGGTGAATAAGTACCCCTTTAGTTGACTGCATACTGAAGCTGGATTTTTGTAACTGTCACTTATTTTTGTAACTGACACAAATTAACTGCCTTAACTCCATCTTTAAGCCAACCTGTTTATTTAAAGCTGATCGCAGTGAATCTAGAAATTTACTATAGTTAACATAGGTGCGGACATGCTTTTCGACCAAATTAATTGGTCGCATGAGTTCAAAAATTATTCTAAGATGGTCGCTATTTGTGGCCGAGGTGATAGCAGACCAGGAGAAAATTGCACAACCCGAAATGGAAAAAGCTAGGTCTAACACCGAACGCGATTTGCCGGATACATAAGTTGGGGTTCTCGAATTTACACAGTTAAGATTATTTGAGGAAACTCAATCTAACAATCTTTTACCACAAGAGTCGGACCGATAACCCCATGATACGTGGCGAGAATTAAAGTCACCAGCTATGATTAGATCCTTAAGTTTAATTTCTGCAGGCTGCAAGCACGGCATCGAGAGAACCTGTATTGAGAACTCCTGTAGGAAAATAAACATTGACTACCGAAAATGGGGTGCATCCAGGAAGCGTTAAATCCAATGCTAGAATCTCACTTTCAGCAGAGAATGACTGGGGACTAATCTTAGCTCTATGACAAATTTCCTTCTTCTTCCTTACTGAACATGGTGTCACTTAACGCGGAGCATTGCCAGAGCATGTGCGCTAGCGAGCAATATGATACGCCACAATCCGGACATTACGAAAGAAGAATGGGAGCCGAGGTGCTCGATTTTATTAATCATAACCACATAAAGCCAACAGACATCCGGACATTGCGGCTCTATACCTCTGGTGAATAAAGGCTCAGTCGGCCTCTCGAGGGGAACGACCCTGTCTGAAGCATTCTGAATATCGAAGACTGTGAGTTATTAGGGATACCTGTTTGACCGTGTGTTTGACCATGACAGTGGAAATACGTTCTGCTGCTACACTGCTTAAATGCTAAGAGCATTATCGTCCACAGTCATCATGAAATGAATTCGGCCGATTTGTTTTTCTTCCTTTTTTTTTGGGGGGGGGGGGGGTTAATCTTGAGCATTTTTACTACAATGACTTCTATTACGCTTGATGTGCAAAATATGTTCGGTTACCACAAATATTACATGCTTGCATGTTTTTTACGAACTCTATGTTCGCCTAATTTATCCCGTGTTCAGCAGAATGAATCTTGCGCTGATTTATTTCGCATGTCGAGGCATGAAAAAAAAAAGATCAGTTGTACACCAATAACAAGTCCGGCACTTTCCGCATATTCTTTGGTTAGACATCTATGGAAAATGTTCTGACATACACTATGCGGCTGTATTCAACAAGCAGAGAAGATATAGAGACCAGCCGCCCCTGAGACTCAGTTTATTTGGCATTTTCTGCGGAAGGCAAGATAAAATGAAAATAAAATAACGTTAGATGTAGTCGGATTGGTGCAAGTCTATAGTTATATATTTAGGTACACGTCAAAGAAACCTCGCTGGTCGCGATGAATCTGAAGTTCGCTTCTACAGCTATTCTCAGCGCGCGCAAGTGTCTCTTGGACGTTACACCCTACAATTTACTTTCTTAAAGCCCACAATTTCCTTACCGTGCGCGTCACTTAATAGACAATAAAAGTGTACAATGCATACTTAAAGCGTGGGCGTGGCCCCATCACCGCCCTGCAGTGTCCTTGAAAAACACGTCAGTTCATTGCAACGAACACGCGCCTACGCATTGCGAAATGTTTATTTACCTATACAGACTAAACCAACACGGAACGCGCATCACGGTTCAAATGACTGCGCCTAGTTCTGTTACGTGAGCGCAATGGTAGCTACACGCATCAAGCGAGCGACGACGTACGTCAAACAGAGATTATGTATGCAGCAGCAACCAGTCATTGCTGCAACCGCGTCTGTTGGGGTCGATGGCCCTATTCGAATTGCAACTCGAAGAACCTGAATACGCAAGTCTGCGCTTGAATGGAGCATTTGTCGTGTCCCGGGTGTGAAAGGAGTTATTACCACTCCAGCTCTGTCGGGCTTCACGGTTAGGCAACACACTGTTCGCAGCGGGACCCACGGGGTTATAGGGACGCAGATTCGCACCCAATTCGTGCGGAAATTGGCCGAGCTGCGCCTTCTCTTTCACCTCCCACTCCGCTCGGCGGACTTGAGAGGCCCACGGGGCAGCCGGCGATGACGAAACGGCGCTGACGCAACGGCGTGTTACTCCGGTTCGGATCGGAAAGTTCTATACCAAAGGAGGTGCCTAGATTACAGGACCCCTCTCGAGCCTCCTAACGCGCGCCTATCGAGGCAACAGGGCTTTGAGGCCGCTGCGTTGGCTGCGCTCGGCGATAGACTCCCCCCCCCCCCCCCCCCCATGCCTGCTTGTTGAAGCTGCAGCTGCGCGCACTCGTGGCCTACTGTGTAACGGCGTCATGCTCTGTGTAGTGGAGAGTCGTTGTTCACGCATGGAAGCTGCGCGCCCTTCTGAGCCACTTTTGGCGGTCACTGCCTGCAATGAGAAGTCTTGTCACGTAGACGACCGAACAGTGGAGAGGGCGGAAGCCTTGTAAGTCTAACGCGCTTCTGCAGGGTAAAGCTATCTAGCGTAAAGTATTTATTTCCAGGTTCGCTATCTCTGCCACTCTATGTAAAAAAAAATCATTGCAGCAAACTTGTTGATGAGCTGTAATTAGCTTGAGGTAACTTCTGTACTTACAGGCTGTTGGTACTGAAGTTGACAATTTCATTTTTGCAACGGATTATTTCAGCACACAGAATGAAGTGTTTCAAACATCCTCCTTAAGGTGCTCCAGCAGCATGGCCGGGTACCCAATGTACTCCAACAGTAATGAGCCGAACTAATAGTCGCTTAGAAGTAAAATGTATTTATTTTTTTGCTCTTAGATGCTCGATGCTCCCGCCATACACGTGGCAAATCAGCCGACACTATAGTGTGTTACTCACAGCGTAAATAAAGCAATACTCTGGCGTTACGATGTTAAGCGCCCCTTTGCCTTGTCTCCTAAACTGCACGTGTAGTCGCTCGCTGTAGCTGGTGGAAGCGAAACCAACGTTTTTGCTGCATTAGTTGTGGGCTATCAAAATAATTTATTCAGAAGGTTGACCATCGCAGCTTTTTTTTTTTACTAATCCTGGAAAAAATAGGAATGGAAAAGCGTAGCGAGAGGTCTATCGAACTTTCCTACGCTTGGTGTCCGGTGCTTTTGCGAATCCTCAGTTCCACCTCTTGAAGCACGAACGAAAAAAATATATTGGGGTGTAACAAGAAAGCAAAATGAACTGTTAAAGTCCTTTAAACGTCCGCTACGCAAATAGCTGTTTACTGTACGGGTTTTAGAGTCGTGATACTGAAAATCATGCCTTTTGTTTAGTCAGCAGCTCTTTATTACCTTCAGGTGGACTGCGTCAAAATGAGGAGGCTCCCCGTATAAAAATGTATGGTGCCGTCAGATAAATTATAACAGCGAGCCCCATTCATGGTGTGATAACTAAGAGTATGTGAAATGGAAAACATGCTCTCTTTTTATTTCCGTTACAAGAGTATTTCCAGAGAGAGTTGTTCTTTTACCGGCAGTGGTAGCTGAGTATTACAACAAATGATTGAGGACTTTAACCGAGAATGTGTAAGAGGCGAGTTGAAGACTTAACGTCGCAAAGATGAATTTAATCGCTTGATTTTCAGTTAGCAATTGAACAGGTATGGTTATTCTTATTATGCTTGCTTACGTGCAAATACCTGTGTGATGATGGGATAGTGGCGTGCGGTGATGAGAAGACCAGCTTAGAACGATGATTGTGTTGTGGTTACAAAGATGGTGATGGTGATGGTGAAAGATGGTGGCTACAATGATGGTGATGGTGATAGCGAAGAAGACGACCACGTGCCACGGAAAAGGAAGCAGCGTGAGAGCACGAAAGCACGCAGAGCGTGAGAGTGAGCGGCAGCCTCGAACGTCAGCTCGCAGAACGGTGGTTCAGGGCTCGGGTACCGGCGACCGGGTGTCCAGCTACCGTGCGGACCTGGTCGGAGATCCAGCTCGTGGCTGGGCTTTCCTGCGCACCAGCGGCCGGCTGTTCTAGAGGCCTGGTTCAGTGCTTCATGCTGGCCACCGGGACACCTGAGCTACCTGCCTGCTGAGTGAGCCCGAGGACTGGCGACCAGGTGTCCTGCTACCGCGCGGACCTGGTCGTAGATCCGGCTCGTGGCTCTGCTCTCCTGTGTACCAGCGGCCTGCTGTCATAGCGGCCTGGTGCAGTGCTTCCTGCTGGCCACCGGGGCGCCTGAGCTACCTGTCCGCCGACCGAGCGTTGCAGGTCAGGTGTTACTGGCCAGCTACAGCAGTGGCCTGGTGCTCTAGCGGCCTGCTGTTTTTCTCCTGCTTCCACGTCGCGACAAGGAGCGGCGTGGTGCGACAAGGTTCGGCGCGACAGCAGCGACGTAGCCACAACGACGCTCCACCGTCACACCCACCGCCACGGGCACCGCAACGACGATGCACACGGGTGAGTGGTGACGCACGAGTGCTAGGCACGTGTTTTATATGGAAGGACCACTTCAGAACTATAGCCCACGTACTATAGCCCACGTACATGTGTATGTAAATCGTCTGTATCGTGTTAGCGTGTCTGTTTAAAGTCTGTGTTTCGTGTAGCAAGCTCCCGTCTGCCGTGTCATTATTAAAGGATCTTGGGTCCAACTGGAAACCGGCGAGTTTGTCGTTTCCATCACAACCTGTTTCGTATTCCTACGACCTTATTGATGTGTATATACAAAATGTTGTTTGTTTATCGATAGCATCGAATCTTAGCTTTTATATAAATACTAAACGATGAACCAATAAGGCGAATCGCTCAGCGTCGTAAAATCATTCCAATGTTTAAGATGTTTGACAACATAATACGCTGTAGGGCTCACACGATTGCAACATCATGTCGTCAAGCGAAACACTTGGTCTTTATCACTGCAATTTCAAGTACCAGCTATTCGAACAAGCTACGTAGCGTTATCATTCGGTTATAGCGATAGTATTAATGAAATTAATTGCCTCAAAACATACGATAAAGAACATCAATAATTTATTTACTACAAAATAAGAGCAATTGCTCCTTGTCGAGGAATATAACCAGAAGCTGCTTTAGTACCCATTTAATTCATATTCCTTAATTTCATACATTCAAGTAGAAGTCGTAAGATGCTTTTGTGTCGATTTATTGCGATAATAACAACGTCCCTATATTTTACACTGTTCTATTTATTTGTATTTGTAATACATGAGCTTCTCTCAGAACCTTTTAATATTTTGGGGTTCACGTGAATTAAAATATTGTAATTTTTTATTGTTTACGCGAAAATAAATTGATTGAGATTGCGAAAAACTTCACTCCCAAGTAACTCCTCTCCTTGAGCGTTTTATTCGCTCCTCAATTTATTCTGCTGGACGTCAACGCATGAAACGTATCACAATGAAAAAAAGGAGTTTCTCAGCATAGCCGAGGACCTGAGCACATTTTAAACCTCAGACATTTGTAAAACAGCGGCAAAAGTTGCCCACTCTGTAAAATGACGTAAGAAAGGTGGTCTGAGTGAAATTCAAGCCTCACGGTGGCAGAATTGGGCCCAGTAGAATTACGTAGACGGCCGACTGCTTATCAAATTGCAAGAAGCTGAGTGGAACTTGGTAGAAGCCCAAGGGCGCAACACTGTGAGGAAGAAACGCCTACGCTTATTTTCCTGGACAGAGAGAGAGACTATCAGTATCACGCAGACGCAGAGCGATGGCAAGTCCGTTGGGCCGTATCTCACGCGTTCTAGAAAACAAACAAGAGGGGATCAAACAAACCTGTCTTAACACGAATGAGGACTGGGTGAGCCCAGTGACCGGGTCCCCTAGTTTCGGCCTCCGGGCGCAAGGACAGCTCGTGCTGCCGGAAAGAAAAGACGTGGCCTGTTCGTCGTTGCATCGGCGCTCATATCACGGCCGGCATCGCCTAAACATCGCGTGCTCGAGCATGATGAAAGAGGGCGAACCCTTTGACACCGATTGGTGGCAGCGTGCGCGACGACGTAGCTAGCCGGGAACTGACAAGCGTTCGGGCCGAGACAGGTTCACCTGCACGAACGAGAACGACGACGGAGAAGACCAAGGAGGAGACGTCTTTCCGGTTGATATAACAGATGCAGAAGCAGTGCTACTACAGAGATAAATATGTTAACGCTAATGGTGTTCGCTGATATCCCGTGACTCTACTTTCTCCTCAAAAACCCATTGCACAGAAAGGTAGGGAGCGCATAGGGAAAAGTTGTTGCTCTTTTCTGTTGAAATGTAGAATCAAAGAAAAAAGGTGGATGAAGAGACAACTTGCCGCAGGTGGGAGTCTTAACCGGCTTCTTCCGGAATACGTGTGTGATGCTCTACCATTGAGCTACCATGGTGGTCGTCATCCTGTTCTTGTACTTCGGTATTTGTGTAATAGATCTGGTCCTGCGAGTGTCAGCCAGAGCCACTCACAGCCACCGCAGAGGGTGTAGAACGGCCTTTCAACAGCCGGTGTCCCTTTATTTTGCTGTGTTAATTGTCTGTCGGCCCAATGTGGTTGTCTCTAACGAAAAATTCGGACCTTCGACTCTTATTGGCTCTACTTACTCCGATGCTTGTGAAACGATGTTGTGGACTTTGCTAACACTGGAGCACAACGGAGTAGGTTCAGATTATGTTTAGCGAGATGCTTAACTATTTCGTTGAGCGTTATTGCAGTAGTTTTTGCATAAGCGCTGCACTAGAAGCCACAGACATTCACCGAAGCCACGTGTATAAACATTTCCAAAAGGCACAAGGGTATCTGACTGCCTTACGACTGCTGTCGACCTTAGCCGGTTCGGCAGGTACTTGTTTACTTGTTTTCGTGGATACATTTATTCTTCTCAATCATCTCGCAACCACTTGTCAATTAACCCTGCCCCTCACTAAACGGTTGCCAGCTAGGTAACCTTCCGATTAGCATTATCATTTTCATATCTCTGCGCACAACAAGGTTTGGCCTTACAAGCGAAATACAGAATTCAGGGCCATGTATCGTTAAACCAGTTAGACCAGCAGAATTGGCCGCCAGCAAATAATATACTATCTTCTCTACCTCCTGTGCTTTGTTATGCTATCGTATTGCATTGAATGAACATAACTGGATTATATGAGTGGTCATGCAGCATTAACGCAAACAAGTATATACTGCCTTGTAATTTCTGTACTTGTTATGTTTGGTCAATTTTCCAAGGCTATTCCTGTGTAAGTGCATTAGCAGGTCGCTTAAACGTGTAGCAGCACATATCGCAATGACCTCTTTGTCACTTTCAGCCATGCCCTTTATGTGCGAGGGCATGTCGATTATCTCTGCGCAAGTGGATGTCAACGTGCCGAATAGCAGTAGGTCGGCCAGATATAATCTCTCGTCATCATCGCGATGCCTTTCGGCGCCACTTAGGGCTTCCATTCTTAGCAAGCGCCAGAGTGATGGTGCGGGTCACTTCCGGTCCAACGGCGCGCTGCATACGAACGAGGAGGACATCTGTGTACTGCGGCAAAGAACCCATGCCAAGCAGGTCCGAGAGGCGGCCCCGTCGATCGGCAACGATCTCGCTCCAATTCCGAACGGTCGCCTTTGCGCAAACGAAACCGAAAGCGGAAATGCGCGCGTGCGCACACACGCGCAGCCTATATTTAGCACCGGCGACCACGCGCTTACCGCCACCTTGCCTACACGAGCGCACGTAATACCCCACGTCGAGCAACACGCACCCGCATTCGAGGCTCTTCCTGAGGCGCCGAAGGGCCCCCCGCAAGGGAGAGCGCAATGAAAAGAAAACGTTCACTCGTCGAACAAGGTTGCTGGAACGAACGAACGAGCTACTGGCACAGCGTATGTTGTACCCGTCCCAAGTTCGGCCGGCGTGCTCGAGAAGCTACCGCGCCTTTGCGTGAACAAAAGACGATGTTTTGGCGTGCCCGTGTTATGAGGAAGTAATTGCGTGCGTGTGGTGAGGCGACGGTTGCGATCGCGCTCGGCTAATGTGCATTCCGCGCGCGGTGTGCTTCCGATGAACGATTTTGGCGGGTGAGAGGAAACGGGGCTTGCCGGTTGATCGTTGTTCACCGGGACCGGGAAACGAACGTAGCGCGGTTTCTTGCTTTTGTCGGAGACACGGAGGGGCATTTGGCTTGTAGACGTCGTCGCCGCGCGGAGGGACGATGCTCATGCTCGTTATCATTAACCATCAATATGCCTACTTTTACCATAGATAGGTCTGTGTGGTAGGGGGACTTTGTGGTACAAAAAACAATGGCCTACGAAATAGGCCGGTGTGGATTGGAACCGAAATTAGGTTGTTTCTGGATATCTTTCGGTGCCTTTCTCGAAAGTCGTAAGGAAGAAGATATGTAGATGCGGCGGTTGGAAAGCATTTCTCGTTGGCGCACGACGCAAGGCACACGATGCATCGATTTCCTGTTGGGAGTGAAGCGGTGAAACCCTATCAGGGCTAAAAACAACGCCCCTTCTCCAAAAGCTAGCAAATGTCTGGAGTGGTGTATTTTCCTGTGCGTTTCCTAGAAGCGAGCGAGCAGTGAACTGGCAGACGTGGGGAGATGCCGGATTGGTGTCGCATGTACGTGACCCCTAATGCGGTAATATTGAGCTCCCGACATATTTGCATTACTGATTGCAGCAGGTATCAGGCGCATTGCGTAACTTGTTCATGTTATGCAATTTTTCCCAGAGCCGTCATCTAGGAAAGTATGGAAGGAGGACAGAACGGCAAGGAAAAACATAACGGACTACCGAAACTTTAGGAACGAGCCAGCATACCTGTGCGCGCAATACTCGCGTCGGTGCGGTAATAGTATACTTGTAAATAACTAAAAGAACAGCAGCAATTTGCTTGCTGTAGTGCATACAAGGGACTGGAGGCTCTGTAGACATTATACCCGGTGTTTCAGCGAATACCTTCAAAAATTTTTAAAGGTTGCCTGTGGCAGAAAGCACAATTCCAGTTCATGAGCTGGTCTACTCAAAGAGGCGGACATTACTTGCACAAAAAATTGAAATGCATAATCGACTAACTACCAAACATTCTCTAATGAAGTTTTTAACTAATGACCCTATGGATCATATTGCAATTTACAAATTCTGGCCATGGAGTTCACAAGGCGGATCCACTTCTCAGGATGACACCAGTTTCGAGATATTAATTCCCGAAATTTGTGGAGCAATGCTTTTGTGTTCCAGTTGCTTTTGTCCTTCAATGCATAAAACGATGTTTTTTAAAAGAAAGTCGCTGGCACGCCAATGCATTTCTCCGCAAAGTTCCGGAATTAATATCGCGAAACTGGTGCCATCCTGAGAAGTGGATCCGCCTTGCCAACTCCACGGCTATAATTTGTAAAGTACAATATTATCAATAATGTAATTAGTTAAAAATGAAATTAGTGAATTTTTGTTATTAGTCGATTATGCATTTCAGTTTTTTTTGTGCAAGTATTCTCCGTCTCTTCGAGTAGACCAGCTCATGAACTAGAATTGTGCTATGTGCCACAGGCAACGTCTAAAAATTTTTGAAAGTGTTCGCTGAAACACCCTGTATAATCTGCAAGAATGTTTGTGATTCGAGCTTTGTTGTAGGTGACCCCGTTTTTTTGTTCATATCAAATAAATTGTCCCGTGATCCAGCTACAGGCTTGGGGAAAGCGAGGACCTAAATGATTGTTGACCATTCTATCTAATAAAGTTAATTGTTTATTCTGCTGTCTATGCGTTATAGGTGGACAACACCTTAGTATAACTACTACGAGTTACGAATTATTGTCTACATTTCTTAAGCATTTTTCATGACTAAAGAATTGTTTTATTTGCAACATATTTCAAGGTACGCCTGTAGCTGCTATAACTGTTAGACTCTTCGTAATTTCGCTTATTTTTTGTTCATATGCAATTATAAAAAAAGTTTGAGATTTGAATGCAAGAAGGTACAAGGATTCAATGAAAATATTTTTCACTACAGAACATTTTACGCAACTCGCTGAAAAATTGGACGCAACTACAACAAAAAACTACTTTCTTGATCAATAAATCCCAGTGATATTAGAACACAGAGACAAATATTTTTGCGAAAGTTCCATTAGAATGCATCCTTCATGTAGTGGATTGAAACTAAATTGTATGTAAAAGAGCGCGGGATTCGATTGATTCAGATGTCAACAAAAAACATGTTGATGAAAAATATATGAACATTAACGGTCGATCAACTATACATCACCTCCTAAAACTTGAACAAAGGATAAGTGTGTGGCCACGTCACGTAACAATTGCCAGAAGACTTGAGCTGTTCTCTTAATTACGCCATCATAGTTGCAGCAATCCGGTGATCTGGTGGTAAACCGTTTGGATCAATCTTCAACGAGAACACGACCCTTGATAATATACATGTTTAATTTGCGTTCTTAGCTTTCAGTACCTGTTTTTAGCAAACTTGGGGGGGGGGGGGGGGCATGATGGTCAGTATTTTGTTGTCTTATGAAACATTCCACTATTCGCAACCGGCCGCACGTAATCATAAATAAAGCGGCAAATTTCCTTGAGTCACCAAATTTCGCAGCTCAAGACCCTCCAAGGCATCGTTGCGTTTGTTTTAGTACGAATGCTACATTCAAGAGCCGTTGCCTCTCGTCGAAGTATCTCACATAGATGCACTGATAAGTATGAGGAATGCTGCCTAATACACCGAGGCTATATTCTACTGCACATGACCAGCTAATTGCCTCACGCCTACAAGGTTTTTCATGCGGCGCAGGTATCTCCTAATAGCACTCTGCGCTAACGAGCCCGAGCATATAGGTTGAGTTTTGATAATTAACAATGCTTATATTTATATGACTGCACGGTGAAGATTGATTTCAAGCGAAGTATAGAAAGAAACAAATACTCTTTCGAGTTCTTCATCGAGACGTTACACTGTTTGCATCAGTATGACGTGAACGTCTAGGTATTTCTTCGCACGTCCATGACTTTCTTGTCTTTAAAAAGTGCGCATAGTAACCAAATTTATCCTCGATACATTTTTAACAGAATGTAATCATTTTACTACTCGCAAACGGCTAACAAGCAATGAAGAGGTGCTGATCAATCTTGGACGTCACGAAAGCCCGAAACATCAACTGGTGGTCGCTTCACAACTGTTTCTTGTCAGTGCACTTGCTCGTTTGCCGAGCCTTTGCTCATGGTGTGATTGATCTGACCACAGTTTCATTACCATTATCTAACTATCTAGCTCAAGTGAACATTTCTTTAACTGCCTTTTCAAAACACACCTACAGTGCATCTGACACATTCTATTGCGCGTCTTTTACGGCCCCCGCACTGCTTGCCGTCGCACGATTTATACGGCAGATCATCCAAGTTTTCTGAATTTCTTGTTCTAGTCCGAGAGTGAGGTGATTTTCGATGTGCCTTACCACCATCCAAACTCACCTTACGGTCTAAGTTCAGCCAATGGTCTCTCCAGATATATGTGAACTTGACACGTCAAGGTAGCTTCATATAAGAACTGCCATTTTAACTTAGCAGCTTCCCTGGCAAAGTGGTGGCACCCGATCTCAATCGCTAATCATAAACACTGTTTTATCAGCAGCGAAGCGTC
This sequence comes from Dermacentor silvarum, assembly GCF_013339745.2. Lineage (NCBI taxonomy): Eukaryota > Metazoa > Arthropoda > Arachnida > Ixodida > Ixodidae > Dermacentor > Dermacentor silvarum. The sequence continues at coordinate 136,479,277 of NC_051157.2, forward strand.
GTTACTTGGAAATGAGCATGGATTGCCTTTGTTTACTTTGTAGAACGTATGCGAAAGCTAGACCGACATCGTATTTTCTTGTCGGGATGTAAGGTAATGGTGTAGAGATACTAGTAATAATGTAGAAATGTGCAGTCATTGCAATAAGGTAGTATACAGCAATATCTGAGCAAATATGTACAGCAGTTTTTCAGCTAGTATAATTATTCACAAGTCTTCAAAATACCGGTTAAGAGCGAGCATAAGAGTGATGGCACAACCCCACTAATATTCATTCCATGTTTGCCAGCAGTAATCAAAGCGCGAAATTTGGTAAAGTTATGTACAATTAATAATCCATTCGGGACCCATCGCTTCTTGCGGAAATCATAACGTTTTACAAGAGATATGCGACCAGGAGAAAGAAATTCACCGACGATTACGATACTCCCTAAGGCGAAATTTGAGCGCAGCGGTATCCGCGTTTTCATTTCGCCATATATTGGCTCGTGCAGACAATCTGTCTCGTTTGGCGCATTGCAAACGGAGCGAAGTGTGGCGAGACTGTCTCACTAACAGGGAGATCGCGAGAGGCAGCGCGTGGGTGAAGCGTGGGCGCGATTCACAGCAGCCGCCGCAGACTGACCTCTGCTCATGCAGCGCTTTGTTTCCATATATGGCACCGGTGCCGCCATCGGTGAACAGACGACGCGAGCTGCTCTAGCACCATCTCGTAGCCCTCGTCGCCGCAGAGCCCGTCTTGCACGGCACTGCGCTTTCTTCTCCCGCTTTCGCCATGCCCTCCTCCTACGATTTCATCCTCGCACTATCTTCGCTATCGCCGTCTTTCATCCGCGCTCCGCATTCACTATTTCATCCTTCGTTGTGCTCGTTCGATCGGTTACAAGGGACGACGCCGACGCTCACCGCAAGAACGGGTGGCTAAGCTGCGCTCTAAAACAAACAATAAAAGTAATCTAAAAAATCAGACCATCAGAAACAAGTTTCTTTAACTTGTCAATTTAGTACAGCGCAATAACGCGGTTCTTCCTGATATTTTGCAAATGTCCATGCGTCGCACCAAGCTGAACTTACACCTTCGTGTGGTATCGAGCAGTACAAAAATAATTTTCAATTATTTGCTGGGCATATGTTATATCGTAATGATAACGAATTAGGTGCGTTAGAATAATCACACACGGCTCCCAATGCCTTGATTTGTTGCTGGAAACTCCTCTGGGAAGTTTCTCTCTTTCTATTTTTGCGTCTACTTTCTCATTCAGACTTACGAAATCTAAACATCTAACTGCAGTCCCAGAATTTGGATTAGAAAAGGTTAACGGGTAATATTTAGGCAATTACTCGTTGGAGATGACATTCTCGTATGAAACAAGTCTGGAGTTTACTTTAACCCATTAGGTCTGTTACGCCTCAACCTGAAAAAGCGCATTCTCGGACGTTTGCCACGAATGAGTCCATTCATCAGCGCACGCACCGACAGTGACCGGGCGTGTCATAGGCTGTGACGCCTTAAAAAAGGAGATCACGTCGAGGCGACAATAGCCACCGCCATCCGTGGATATGGTAATTACCATGAAGACCGCTCTAGCTAATCGTGATCCCGACAAGCGAACCGTCACGCAGAGCCCACTAATTGATGAAAGGATCCAACGTCAACCAACACCGTGGGAACCGCGTCGAGTTCGATTACCCAGATGGCCACGCAGATTCAAAATGCGGGGGTGAGGGTGCGACATCGGAGGCGGGCCCGCCGAAACGGTGCGTCAACATGAGAGGGCTATTTCGACCAGTTCGACTATTGTGATTGTTCGAGATATTGTCATCAAATTCCCTAGCTTAGTCTCCTATAGGGAAGACGACTGTATAAAAAGCGGAGACCTTTGGTGCAGTGATGGTGGTTCTGACGTCTCCTGATGTGAACTCAGACATGTAATATGCTCCAGATGAAGTAGGCTTCCATATCTGAAGCCAGTGTGATAATTGTAAAATAAACCCTTTTTCCTTCATTCGTACTGCCAGACGTACTCATCAGTGGGCTTGGTGGATTCCTTGCCCAAACGCCACCTCGAGCTGCAAGAGGCCCAAGAAAAATCTACCAGTTACACTTTGTTGATTTTTTCTGTGAGAGAACAATTTCACACTGTAAATATATTGTGAAAGTTTTATGAGTGGCGCTTTTTTCTTTGAAACGCTATGATAGAGTACTTAATAAAGTACGCTGGGCCTTTGTGGGAGCAAAACCTAATGTACGTCACCAAATGTATATGGTATATTTTGGAGGTTTAAAAAAAAAGTCTTGCAGTGAAGAGACAAACAAAACATTGCGCAAGCTGGCGTAACCTTCTGGTTGCAAAATTAGCATTTTAGTGGGAAATATTCTTTTCTGGGAGGTGCTTTTACTATTGCAGTGTGTAGCTTGACTTCATCAAGCAACGGGGATGGACTTTAGTGTTGCTTTCAGGGGCGCGGGTGACGAAAGTATATCATTGATGCAGGGACGCTATAACCGTAAAGCTATTCCAAACTTTCCTATTCCAATTCTGCAATCAGCCCACCACGATTGGTCAAAACATTTCAGGGCCACTCCCAACTTCGCCTGTCTGATCACGCGACGTCACGAAAACCGTGATAGCTTCCCATCTGATATAACGTGTACACACTGAATATGCATGATTAAACCGCACGAAAGAAAAATCATTATTCCTGACTCGACGCTTTTCACCATTAGCCCTCTGCTATTGGTCCAATGTTTTCGGGCTGCGCCCACTTCGCGTGTCTGTCACACGACCTCACAAAATCGCGAAAACTCACCGCGTCAAAGTGACGTGTACGCGAAACAAATGCATTAATATGCGGAACAAAACTAAAATTTTTTTCTGAATAGCCAGAGTTGCCCCGTTCCGAAAGGAATCGAAAATGGTTGCCCGCCAATCGCTCAGGCCCTCGCTACTCGCACCTGCCGGTGAGCATATATTTAATTGCGCATGATAAACCTTTTTGCGTGGCAGTAATACGTTATCGAGCCCTTTCGGCATGCACACGACATCGCTTGCCAACACTTCCTTGCTGAGGGTCCGTTTTAGCGGCCTTCTTATCCTTCCGTGGCACGCCGCCGCGATTTTCGACCCGCCAGCGCAAGCTAAGTAAGGCGAAGCGGACCAATCGGAGAAGCCGGCACCACCCTCTTCATGCAGTTATCTATTTTCACTGTGCTGGCTCAGCCCCATCGAAACGCTCTCCACTGGAGCATGCTCCTGGCCTACTGTCAGCCAATTAGACAACAAACACCTCTCAGTGCAGGCAATGTTATTAGTTTTGAAAGAGAACAAAGGTGACCTCCTATAAACGAGGAGAGTGTTTGATTGGGTTGTTGAGACAACGCTGCGGGTCACCGCCTGATGCTTGCGTCGGTGGTTACGTAAATTTGACGTGAGGAGTTTGGAATAAAACAGTTTGGAATAGCTTTACGTAATAGTACTGTAGGTCTAGACATGATATTTGACGAAGAATGCAGGCATTCGAGACTAAAACAGTCACCATTTCGTTCAGTAGTAGTTGAAACATTCACCAAACTGGAGGTGGCATCTCCTCCAATGACACTCAGGTTTTGCATTACAATCTTGTTATAAGATTCACTCGGGGATATTTTCGTTAGAAATCTCTGACCTTTCAAGAGATGGGGCCTACGTCTGGTTCCCCAATGTGGGTTGCCCTAATTTCGTTGCGTAACTCCTCTCGATTGGCGTAGGATTATAGATCGTCTTTATTGTTTTCTGTTTCCTCCCACATATTTTGCAATTTGAAATACATTCCTGCATAAATATCTGTTTTTTAAAGAATGGTCATATGATATCTAACTGATTTTTTATTTATTAAGTTTACTGTAACACTGCTCACTATTTTATTGACAGAGAAGATAAGAGCGTCATCATCTTTCTCGGCAGGAAGAAAGGAACCAAGGGGAATAATAGCAATGTTGATGTACTCCCTAATATATTTTTTACCCGCAGCCGTCTTTGACACTCTTGAATTACTGAAAATGTCTTTTGTCGTAAGACAGATAAAACAAAATCCATCGTGTATGCTTGGAAAACAAACACACCCCTCTAGCATACACATAGGCGCAGTGAACTTTACAAAGTAAAACTCCATTCATTTCTTTGCGATGCTATAAATACGTATTGTCTATGGAATGCCATGCATTCATCGTTTACGCTATTCTTTCCTAAAACTTGCACACAAGCCTCAGCCTCAAGAAGCATATGCTGCGCTTGACAAAAAATAAAGAACGTGCGTGTACAGCAGCACCTGCTATGTTTGGAACTTCTCCAAGTTTGGTGAGGAATAAATCAAATACAACATGCATCTGACAAAAAATAAACTACAATGTGGCCGTCGTGGCAGGACCCTTAGCAAAATGGCCTACTAAGGATCACAGTATATTTCTTTAATTATTTGCAAATGAAAATGGTACTGCACTTTTAAAAGAATGCTGGGCCCTAATGGGTTAAGAAATTGTTGAAACATGAACGAGCAAAGTGTATCCGAAGGTAGAGACTGATTATAAGTTTTCCCAGCATTTTCAGGAAACAAGAATTCCAGACACGTAGTCAGCCTCCTGAAGGACTGAGGGACTGTCTTTAACTATGCCGAGTAGACCTTCATTATGAGAAAATAAAAACAAAAAAATGACACCATCTTCCCGTAGGGAAACCCTGAGTAGTATGCGAAGCAGCCATGGGGTCGACTCAAAGTAGTTTGATCAGCTGTATAAACTTGGTCATGCAGCAGCACCAGCAACTCGCAGAACTGTTGTCGACGCCGTCGGCGTTCTGCCCGCGTTCGCACCGAACGCGCGCGGCGTTGGTGACTGTTGCCGGTGCCTCTGGGGCGCCTACCGTCGCGCCTCTAACCTAAGCTGCTTCGCAGAATCGCGCGCGGAGCCGCAGGTGTTGTCATTCGTTGCGCACTCCGGAGAGGAGAGGAGCGTCGGAGAGGAGGAATGCCGAGAGGAGAGGAGATGAATCAAGGAGAGGAGGGCGAGGAGAATGCGCATGCGCAGTAGGGGTGTGGACGCACGGCGGTTGGATGGATGGAGGGAGGTAGGGAGTGACATAGCCCCGAGCATAAGATGCTTCGCATCTAAAAGCATTTGATGAATAAAAGTCGCAGGCCTGCGCGGCACACGCAGCACCGTCACAGCGTAAGCTGGTGGAGCGGCTCAAGAGTAGCTCCAATTTGGGCACCACGCACAACAGGGTCTTCGCGGCAGTCTGTTTGCCTCGTTTCGACGAGAACGATCTGAACTGTCCGCCCGGCGTCGACGGCGAGCTGCGGCTTGGAATGCTCTCTGCACAGCAGTCTGCTGAGCCCGATGAAGCCTTACAACTGCAACATACATGTCGGGCTTGCCGCCTTTGCAGGCACCTTAACTAGATGGCGCCACCATACTGGCGGAAGATCGGCAGCTCGGGAGCACGTTGATTGCGCGCCTCGTCTGAATCGCATATCGTCGTCTGCGCCTGCGGACGCTGCGTTTGCAGGCATCTTACCTAGGTGGCTCGACCATACTGGCGGAGGCTCGAGTCGTCTCCCCCTGCGTTTGCCTTATGGTATTTTCCGCGCCCCGATAGCAAGCGCTTGCGTGGCTCAGTGGTAGAGTATCCGGCTACCACGCAGCTGGCGCGGGTTCGATCCCGTCGGGAATCGAGTACTTTTCTCGCATTTCCTGCGATAGCGGTTACGCGGCGGACGCCGGCGGCTACGGCATTATTGCGACCTGGAACGGCTATCGGAATCAGCCCATAGCAGCTTACGCTGTAAAAAAATGCGTTAAAGCGCAATTTGCAGAAGACCTGATGCTGTCAACAGCAACTTCGCGACATAACTAAAAAGAACAGCATGAAGTGCTTATGTAAATCATGGCACAGTAACCGGGGGGACGCCAAATATTTTAGAACTATTTCATTCCTGAACCACGTAATACCCGACGACAATTTTCTGCGGCAGCACAGCCACAACTACGCGCACGCGCTGGCCTGGGCAGAGTTTTTCTTTGGTGTTACTACGACAAGTAGTGCTTGGCGTAGTGCCGATGTTTTGCTTGGGATTTACAGGACCAAGAAATCCTGGCATGGCCACCAGAAAGACAAGACCATGGAACACCAAGTAGCGGAAACCCTTTTCCTAAGCAAGCCTTTTATTTGTTATGAAATAAATCTTGATCAAAAAATATAATAATTTGTCTTGTGGTACGTTGTTTCCAGTTGCTTGCATTCGCGGACTACATGCAGATGCACAATAATAAAGTTACAATTACGTTTCACTTCGTGAACTCGGTTTACGCGCAAGCGTATGGACGCCGCGAATATGCACAGCGAACAGCACGGCGTCCAAGCACAAACGGAAATGGCACGAATGCGGTCGCGGACGCTACAGTGATCTCGATTTGTGCGACGCCTGGGGCGGTATTCTGTCAGAGTCCAATTAGTGGACTGTCCATTTGGGCTGTCGCTGATTGGCTGCTGCTTCACGTGCAGGCAGGTGCCAGCCAGTCTGCTTCCTGCACGTGAAGCCGCAGCCAATCAGCGACAGCCCAAATGGAGAGTCCACCAATTGGACTCCTACATAATACCGCCCCTGGTGTACCACAGGGAAAGCCCATCTTGCTACACATGCAAAGAAGAGACGCCGCGAACATGCACAGCGAGCACAGCGGCGTTGAAGCACAAAAGGAAAGGGTGCGATTCTCTTCTTTCCCCCAAGGCGCCTTCCTTCTCCGGCGCTCGCTTCCCTCGCAGGGACGCACATAATCTCGCCGATCTACGCTTGCGCTTAAGAAATGTGTGATTTGGCTCCCTAGCTTTTGTTGTGCTGCCACAGAAAGTTATCGCCAGGTATATGTTACCGCAGCAGATGCGGTCGCTCAGCGCCGTATGAACAGTGGAAGTAGTTACTAATTGACATGGGCGAGTATACGAGTCACGGAGCCAGCTTTAATGACCGCAGCCGTACAAACAACTATTAGCTGACCTCCTACGCAGAGCAGGTATAATTTTAGGTCAGAAACAAAAAATAATGGATTACTGATTCAAAAGATAGCGCACGTAGATCGTTTACCATTCGAATGAGATATATGTGGGGTAACTTTTATAATCACTAATTATTACGTGTCAAAGCAAATTCAGGGCTCCAACACACGTTGGGCTGCGTTTACATTTCATATCGATCCGCAGTCACACGACGGTCTTCACCGCCGGATGAAAACCGTTGCGCAACTGCCCTTACCAGCTACGATGGTAATCGGCAGTTGAGCCCGAAGTACGGTGGCTAGATTGGTAGTGCCGACCGCCGTAGTTCACTGCTTCTCCGCATCATGACAGCAGGAGTGGCGCTGCGGTCAGAGGTTTGCCGTGAAGCGCGCGTCGTCTGCTACTGAGAGTGTTGTTATTGCGCGCCTGTTATATTTAGGATAATGGGATTTTCACAGTAAAACCTGAAAAAAAATGGTTAAATTAGGTTGAGAGAGTGCTTAACAGTGCGATGTTTCTTGTTGCAATGAGTAATTTTCAAAAGCGGTCACTTATATCGTCTGTTAACACGCTCACTTCACGGAGCACTGCGCGCGCAGTCACGATAGTTCTCCGAGTTCTTGTAATTTCGTTAGACTTTTAAGGAGCGAAGTGAAGACTGTGGGTGATATTCGTGAATACCAAGCTCGTGAAACTCCGGGACGGAGTGAAAGTGTTCCTGCACAGAAGAAAACAAGCCAGAAGGGCACCACTTACATTGCGCCGAATTGTAAGTTCGGCTACTAACATACAAACCACGCGCTAAAGAATCATTGGCTTCGATGCGCTGAGACCCAGAACTTTCCGAGAGACGTGAGTTTGCCCTTCGCCGTGCTGAAAAAAATGTTTCTACCGCATTAGTCATGTGCCAGCGCCACATCAAGGAGCATGTCATCGAGCGTATGACCGGCAGGAAGATTGTGCAGATTCCGATGGCGTACGTATGTTAGAGTGACACTTCCTTCAGTGGTACCCGACGCTGCGCCTTACATATTGAAGAAAATTTCTATAAAAAGAACAAGCGAGGCTCCAACGGAATGTCGGCCGTTGAAATAATCCGGAAGAGACAGCGAACCAAACCAATGCCTCCTCTGGAGGCATTGGCCAAACTTCCACACGCTCCAAGCAAATAGGATGTCGCGTGTTCTACAGGTGAAGAATGAGTATTTGTAGACAAGTGAAGAAATGAACCTACTCAAAGAGGGCCGACGAAATGTTTGTGTGTGCAAAAAATTCAGCTTCAAGTGCAGCGGCCGCGGTTTACAACGCAACGACTGGCAGATATGCCCTGCCGCTGGCATTTTTTTTTCCTTTCGCCAGCTGAAGCGTTCAGGAGTCATCGGTTGTGAGCAGCATAAAATCGAAATTACGAACAGCATCATCAAGCTGATACATTGCTGGCCTGCACTTCCTTGTGACGACCAAAACTTGGCTTCTAAACGTACTCCAGAAAAGAAAAAGCACCTTACGCTGCGGCTACGCTACGTGCATTTTGAGCGCTGTGATGCAGTGCAGTGTTTCATTTAAAGCTATAGTTGCAATAGAAGCTTGGTGTGCGTTGCTGCATGGTTTGCGTGTGTGACCGAAGAATTACCTAGATTAATTATTATTGCATTCAAATATACATATATACGATCTTCGCGAGTCCAAACTATGATTTTTCATGCTACAAGCTACTGCTCTCGTCATATATAATCGCACAACGTAAGAACTTTTTTTCTTCATCGCGAACAAGTTTATAACATCTCCTATAAATGTATAATAACCACATACAGTCAAGAAAATTGAACCAAAGGATTTTAGTTGTAAGAATATCAATATTTATGCCGTTGTGTTTTACATCTTTTTGAGCCAAAGCATTTCTCTTGCGCATTCCGTGGTATAAGAATACGCCCTGCACGTTCGCGTACAGTCCCTACATACTACTGTATACATCTATTCTGCAAAGCAAACTACGCCTTTCTCGCTTTAGAACTGATGAAGGGCTATTTCGTCCATGCAGAATTTATGCTTCTCCTCGTATACTCAAGTTAAACGCGTTTAACGAACTAAACAGCGTTAATGGCTCCTGTATTCTTGAATCTCAAACGGGGAAACAAACAAGTGACGGAAAAGGCAAGTACGTTACCTTCGCAAGTTACAGAGCTCTGCTGCGTTCAGAAATATGTAACTGTCTATGATGCCACTGTGAATGTGGTTTTCAGTTTAAATACGATGGTAAATATGCCACAGTTCCAATGTAATGTGGCCACAGCGGCAGACGACGCGCGCCGCCTGCGACAGACCCCCGACCGCAGCGCCAATTTTTTCGTCATGATGCGGAGAAGCGCTGAACTACTCTGCGTGCCCGGCGGACGGCACACCTACCCATCTAGCCACCGTACCCGAAGAGCGAAGGGCCGAGAGCGTTATCTAGAATTTAGCGTTTCAGTGAAGCCCCTCAAATGGTGAATACGCGAAGGCAACATGGCGCCGTACACCACGCAATGCGACGACTTCTGCGCAGCAGAAGGAGCGCCCTGGAAACTAATAGGCGTCTCATGACGCTGGTGTGATTAGGAGCGCTGTCACCAGCATTGTGGGCATCCCACAGAAGGCAGAACGCTGCCCTAGCTTCACTGCATAGTCCCACTTCGCTATCGTCGTTATCGCAACCAAACGTATTCCGCGTCTCTTGAGACCATCCGCGCTTCAGCGGTGCACGTGCCGACGATAGCGGAGCAGCACGACGACGGCTGGCACCAACGGGGATGGTGCAAACATGCCTCGAGCATCCCTGTATATCACAATAAAACAAAATGCATTTCGTTAAGCCACAGAAAGACGTCAGCGTGCACAAGAGTGCAAGAGCACGTCGTTCAGAGAGAGAGCGAGAAAGAGCAAAGGCGGGGAGGTTAATCAGAGGCAATTTTCCGGTTTGCTACCCTTATCTGGAGTAGGGGGATATAGGGGCTGGAAAGAATGCAACGATCGAGTGAGAGAGGAAAAAAATGGGCTGAGGTTTAACTGTTGTAAACCTACCTATCACGAGCGAAAGGTCTGTTTGGCTTGGCTTTGCAAAAACTATGTACACAGTGTTTCATTAATGCATGCTCCACTGCTGGATAAGATTCTCTATAACATGCTAATCTGGCCTCCCTTTGCTCCGGTGTTTCAGCAGCCAACTTTGCCTTTGCTTGAGATTTCGCAGCCCGCCGTCTAGTAATATCTACTGGATGACTGGATTGAGCCTGACGCTTGCGCTGAAGCGTATGACGTAATAGTTCAGCGGAAATCCGCTAGGTGGAGATAAGTAATTAAAGGGAAACTGAGACATCCACCCAAATGTAGCAATTTCTACAATGGAAACCCAAGCGGGTTCCTCGAAAGAAAGCCTCGCAGTTGAAGAAAAATTCGTCCTGGTCCGGGACTCGAACCCGGGACCACCGCCTTTCTGGGGCAGCCGCTCTACCATCTGAGCTAACCAGGCGGCTCCCACGTACAGACAGCCCAGCCGGCGCGCATGAGAGCCGCGCGCATGACAGCCCAGCCGGCGCGCAGCCGGCGCACCTTCCACAGTGGTACAAAAATAAGCAGCGGAAGCTCATGAGACCTACGTATACCTAAGACAGATGGCGCTGCTCAAACAGAAAACGGTAATCCAGTTTTTTCTTCTTTTTTAAAAGCAAAATTCAATATAGCCTCTTTCCATCGGTAGCATACGCTGGTACGCACCGTGCTCACCCTGCTGGCTTAGCGACATGCCTCGTTGCCTTGGCTGCCGCGTTGTTGTTGCGTTCTAATTGCCAGGAGACCAAAGAGGCTCTACTGACGCCCATAAAAAGAAGCCACATGTGAGTGAACAGAACGTGCGACTTTATTGGCAGCAGACAAGCAGTGCACCTTCTCGTACAAGAGCAGTAATAAAATTTGCATGTCGAGATACGCTGGAATAATTAACGCGAGCTCGTAAATGGCGAACACTTGTCGTCGCACATGGTGGTCTTGCAAAGAGCGACAACCAGCAGCGCAACAGACAACCCAGGTGGCTATCAACTTCATACACGTCGTACCACGTAAGCCATTGAATAATATTTGGATAGCGCAGCAAAATACGGACACGAGAAGAAACGAAGACGAAGACAAGCACTAAATATCAACAACGAAATTTATTTCCGGGACCGGTCGTACTTATACACAAAAAAACCCCGTGCGCAGCGATATCAGCTCTGAATATAAGTACATGATGGCATAAAATCAATCTAAAAGTGTTACATCAAGAAAACGCCAAGAAAATATGCAAATAATATAACTATCTCGCCGACAACGAAAGTGACGCTTTTTCTGATACATTGGTCTGTGGCCGAGAGGATTTGCTAAGTTTCTATTATTAACTCTCTCGCGCTTAACCCTGTCTATAATAGCGGTGTCATCTAGAAGAGGGCAACATGGACACGTTTTGCAATCCAAAGCATGAAAACCGTCACCTGATACACTTTGTACCTTAGTTCTGTGCTCTCTTAAGCGCTCATTGATGCATCTTCCGCTTTGGCCTATGTAGCATCTAGCTACATAGGCGGAATAGGATAGACCACCCCTACGGCGCATCCGACGAACTCTTTTTTGTGATTATTATCACACACTGGCTTTTTTGTCCTCATTGGGTTAGTGATTTTACACAAGGTACTTAGTTTACCTGGAGCTGAAAAAACAACCCGCACGTTACCTCGACTACCTATATTTTTCAGACTATGCGATATCTTGTGTGTGTAAGGAATCACGGCGATTTTCACCTGGTCACGTCCGCTAGCTCTCGCATTCTCAAGGGGGTTATTGTCCCGAACGTTCCTGTTTGACCAGCTTTTCTGCCGCCGACACCAACACCTGGTTAGGATTACCATCCTCCTTAAGACGCGCACACTGCTGCTGGAAACCGGTTTTCATTAGGCGTGGGCATGATTTCTTAAGGCACGATTTCTTGTTTTGCTGCGCTATCCAAATACCATTCCATGATGACCAACCAACAAGCCCACATCGCCACCATCGTCGATGTAAGCACGTATGCTGGTCTCCGTTCACGCCGAATCGTGGCTAAGGAAGGCGACAAGCAAAATTTGCCCACGGCTGCAGCAGGAAAGGACGGAACGGGGAGCACCAATCAGAGGGCGTGTAAATTGGAAGTATATGTCACTATGCGGACTGCAGGATCCAGTGCTTACCTGACAGGCCCTCAATTGACAGGCCCTCACACCCCAGATGCGTAACACAGCGACCACAACCAAGTGGGACAGCAGCGAAACCAGACTCTGCAATCACTCACTTCAGAGTAGCTTGTGAAATAACTCAGGCTATCGAGTATGAAGAGCAATGCTAAATGAGACTAGGAATTAAATATGGGAATGATAATGCTTGCATTTAAGAAAGAAGCCACTCTACTCTGGATGCACTGAAGGCCAAGAACATTATTAAAAGTCAAATCCTACATAGCACGCGGTGCAAAGGTTAATGCAAGACACATGTCGATGCCGCATCGGCTATTTCAGGACAGGAATTGCATAAGCCAACGCACACTAGGAAGTACTGCTACAGATGTGGTATGCTAATAGACAGTGACTGGTAATAAGTATGAGCAAACAATCGGTTAACCTTCTTGTCTGGATGAGGAAGAATGATCTTGAAGAAGAAATAGAATGAAAAAACTTGCATTTATAGAAAAAAATGCATACTTGGCACAAATTGGATTTGACATGACGAGGAAGCTCATTAAGGACGGGTCAACTGACGAAACTCTTTTGGGAAGCCTCGTCCCTGCTTGTTCAGAGCTTGCAGCTGCATCTGAACACGAAGTATTTCTAGAAAGCCTTTGTTGAGGTACCTGCATGACATGGCCAATATCCGTGCTGGAGGAATGATGGCTCAGGCTTTTTCAGTCTTGACACAATCCACCGTAGACTTTATTTATAATTAAAATACTTCTGCATCCGCTTCTTTGTTTGTGGTGTGAAAGCCTTGCAAATTAGTTTCCTTCCCCTTCCTGTTTGGTCTAGATGGGGGCTCCTGTGATGAGGGCCAAGATGTGATTGGTGCAGACTCTGTTGGGGCAGAACAGGAATACCTAAGATACAGCACAGATTAACCAAACTAATGCAGTGTTTTCCTTTATGTTTGAATTAATTATGGTGAATCGTAGATATGAACAAATGTTAATATCATCTGCTACAAACAAATTACATGTATCTCAAGACTAGCAAGCCAATACAGCATATTGACACGTATACATGTTTGTCTTTCACCGGTGGCCGCTTTCCACCGGCTAACAAATGTTATCGCTCGGCGCAGGACGCACCTGTATCGGAAGTTTCTGGAACGTTATCGATGCTTCTTTCCGTTGCCTGTTTTCACCGACGCTTATGTTATCTGATTGTATGACCGAGGCGAATTGTCTAGAACTTTCTGGAAGACCCGCGGGCATCAGGGATTAATCTGGAACCTTCGATGACTCAGGTATAAAAGCCGACGCGTTTCGCCGCTGATCAGATTTTCGACGATCGCCGACTGTGTTTGCCGCTATCGTTGTGCTTTGAGTGTAGCTTGGTTTTGTGGGCGCAGGTTCGCCCAATAAACAACCAGTTTCGTCATACACCGTTTTACGACTGTTTACTTCAGCGTCACTACTACGTGGCATCTGGTGGAGATGCTTTTGTGTCCATGCAGCGGACGCCGCCGAAAAGCCGTGATCCAAGCCCGAACCTCGAAGAGAGTACCAACGTCGTCCCGGAGCATCGAGCTAGCCTCAGGCTACAAAACCAACCCCCGGAGTACGGACTTCTTCCCGAGAAGACCAGGAAGTGCACGGCCACGACGACCGCATCAACCATGACAGCTTCAGTGCCACCTACACCGATCGTGTTACAGCACCCCCGGGAGCCACCGACGTTCCGCGGATCAACATTTGAGGATCCGGAAAGCTGGATGGAGACGTATGAAAGGGTCGCTGTATTTAACAACTGGAACAGCGACGACAAGCTGCGCCACGTCTTCTTCTCATTGGAAGATGCTGCCAGGACGTGGTTTGAGAATCGGGAGTCGACCTTGACAACATGGGACCTGTTCCGCCATGGCTTCCTGCAGACCTTTACAAGCGTTGTGCGCAAGGAAAGGGCCGAAGTTCTCCTAGAAGCCCGGGTACAGCTGCCCAACGAGAACATCACGATTTTCACGGAGGAGATGACTCGCCTGTTCAAGCACGCCGACCCCGACATGCCAGAAGAGAAAAAAGTTCGCTTCTTGATGAGGGGTGTCAAGCAATAGCTCTTCGCGAGATTGATACGCAACCCGCGAAAGACTGTTGCTGAATTTATTTCCGAGGCCACAACCACTGAGAAGACGCTCGACATGCGGACAAGGCAATACAACCGCCGAACGCTGGCCGCCAACAACATCGACGTTCAAGCACTTGGCAGCAACGACCTGCGCGAGACCATCAGAGCGGTCGTTTGCGAGGAACTGCAGAAGTTCTTCCCCAAGTCGCAGCTTCAAGTGGCATCTATCGCCGACATCGTCAAAGAGGAAGTTGAACGCTCATTTGGAGTTCCCGATGTGCAGCCGCAATCGCCGCAACCCCAGCCGGAAGCGCTGACCTACGCCGCCGTCGCCCGTCGTCAAGGCCCCCCTCCGCGCTCACGCCAGGGCCCCGTAACGCCGCACTTCCGACGTCCACCACCGCCGCCGCCAGCACGCCCGTCCGTCGTCCAGCGCAGCTACCCGAGAAAGACGGACATTTGGCGCGCCCCCGACCACCGCCCGCTCTGCAATCACTGCGGGGAAGCTGGTCATGTCTAACGCCGATGCCCATACCGCGAGATGGCCTACGAGGGTTCGCCGTCAACGCGCCACGTCCCCAACTTGGGGAGCGGCCACGTGACATCGCCGACTACCTCGCCGGAGCCCAGTGGCAACCACGACGACCCTCACGCTCGCCGTCACCAGGACGCTACTTGTCACCGCAGTCGTGGCCCAGTGGTAAAGTGCCCGCCTCGACTGCGGGAGGTCGCGGGTTCGATTCTCGCTACCGCCGGGCACCCACCGGTTCGCCGCAATGGGTACAAGCGTCCCCCGGCCTGGCACTTGGCTTTCTCATGGGGTTGATAAAGCTTGGGAAAGGAGCCCGCGCCCTGAAGGCCCGTCGAAAGACTTGCGAGCCAAAACTGTTGACCACTCCGGGGGTGAGTGGGAAAAGGGTCGAGTGCGGACCCACGTGTCGCTGTCCTTGAGGTCGGGACAAGGCGCGACGACGACGAAGTCACAGACGTGTGCGGTCGAGTGGACCCACAGACGTGTAGCTGTCCTAGCGGTCGGGACACCACGACGACGAAGTAAGTCGCAGACGTGTGCGGAAGATGACGTGCCCTGCAGGCGGCACAAGCTTTAAGACGAAAGAAGCATCGATAACGTTCCAGAAACTTCCGATACAGGCGCGTCCTGCGCCGAGCGATAACATTTGTTAGCCGGTGGAAAGCGGCCACCAGTGAAAGACAAACATGTATACGTGTCAATACCCTCCGTATACGTATACATGTTTGTCTTTCACCTGTGGCCGCTTTCCACCGGCTAACAAATGTTATCGCTCGGCGCAGGACGCGCCTGTATCGGAAGTTTCTGGAACGTTATCGATGCTTCTTTCCGTTGCCTTTTTTCACCGACGCTTATGTTATCTGATTGTATGACCGAGGCGAATTGTCTAGAACTTATTGGAAGACCCGTGGGCATCAGGGATTAATCTGGAACCTTCGATGACTCAGGTATAAAAGCGGACGCGTTTCGCCGCTGATCAGATTTTCGACGATCGCCGACTGCTTTCGCCGCTATCGTTGTGCTTTGAGTGTAGCTTGCTTTTGTGGGCACAGGTTCGCCCAATAAACAACCAGTTTCGTCATACACCATTTTACGACTGTTTACTTCAACGTCACTTAAAGTAAACAATCGTAAAACGGTGTATGACGAAACTGGTTGTTTATTGGGCGAACCTGTGCCCACAAAAGCAAGCTACACTCAAAGCACAACGATAGCGGCGAACACCGACCGAGGTACAGCCTTCACGGCTGAACTAACTCAAGCCATCCTGCGCTACAGCCAGACAAGCCATCGCCGGACCACCGATTACCACCCGCAGACGAATGACCTCACCGAGCGCCTAAATAAGACCATCGCCGACATGCTGGCAATGTACAGCGGTGAGCACTGTTAGGGTGAACAGGCGAGCGCGTGGCCGACGGCACTATCAGCGCCGCGTAACAGCCATCGTTGGAAACATTGCACATGCGCAGCATGTGCTTTGCGAAACACTCTTTCCACCGCGCGCATCACGTCATCGATACGCTTGTTCGTCGTCTGCTAGCCGCATTTTTTGTTCGCTGAGCTGATACCTTCTGCATTTCAAGGTCCATCTGGATTGAAGATTGGCGCGTGAAGGAAAAAAGTGAGTGTAAGAGGGATAATTATTAAACTTTTTATTCAAGAAAATTGCACTTTTGCAATTCAAGTTAAACAGGACCATGAGAACAAATATAAAAACATGAGCAAATCTAATAGCGAGTCATGTGACCACTTACAGCAACGACTGCAGCTATTCTGGACGGTAACGAGTCGTAAAGTGATCGAACATATTCCCGATCGGCTTTCAGCCTTTCCCACTCGTTGCTGACTTGCGCCCACAACTGGTCCGAAGTCGCGGAATAAAGGGGCTTCCTTGCCAAAGAAGCTTTCAGACGGCCCCACACGTTTTCTATCACATTCAGGTCCGCTCCTTTCGGAGGCCATTCCAGTAGCTGCATGTGCTGCTCCGCCTGGAACTCCTTGACAGCCCGCGCCGTGTGTATCGGGGACCGGTCCTGTTGGAACAGGTAATCACCGTCTGGGAATAAACTGCTCGCATATGGCAACAGCACATTGTTCAAAATGTTGCAGTATTGTTCCGACGATAAGTGTCCGCGTATACGTTGCAGGGGCCCTAAACCATATCTTGAAACAGCACCCCACACGTTCACACTCGATCTCCCACTGGCAGAAACACCTTGCACGTTGTCCGGGTCGTTCCTGCGTGGCATTGTGACGTTAACTAAAACAATTGCTTTTCAAAGCAGGAAGTTTGCCTCACCGTGTGCCTGGTAGTCTCCAAACACGCAATCTTTGGTCTTGTCGCGTCGAAAACGTCGACTCATCCGAAAAGATGACGCGACCCCACTCTTCTGATGTCCATGCTTCGTGCAGCTCAGCGAACTGCCGTCGTGCGTCCTTGTTTGCCGCCGTTAGTAGTGGCTTCTGCGCTGCGACGCGACTGCGAAGGCCCGCAGTACGCAGGCGACGTCGAACAGTGGTGTCCGAAACGTCCAAATCCAAGTCCTCGCGTATTGCTGGGGCTGGCAAGAAAGGGTTACGAACAGCAGCTGCAACTATGAGGGCGTCTTCATCGTCTGTGGTAGCTTTAGGGCGGGGCGCGCGGGGTGCATCCTGAATGCGATCTTCATACTTGTAGGCTTGAATTATCCTGTTCACAGTCTTCAGGGGCCTATTAACTAAAGCGCCAATATACCGCTGGGAATAACCTTTCAGGGAAAGATCGACAATTGAGCGCCGTTCATCATCGGGAACCCTAGCCATAATACGATCTGGCGACAGAATGAACGGCTGCGAAAGATGTTCGGTTGTTTTATATACGGCGTTGCATGCACAACAACTTTGAAGGGAACGAATAGACACGCCCCCATAGATATACAAGTTTTTTTGTCTTGTTCTGTTCAAGCACAGATGTTTAAAGAAATCTTAAAATGCAGGATGCATGGGCTTAGAAAACAAAAATGCGGCTAGCAGACGACGAACAAGTGCATTCATGACGTCATGCGCGTGGTGGAACAATTATTTCGCGGAAGGCGTGATGCGCATGCGCAATGTTTCCAGTGATGACCGTAACGGGGCGCTGACAGTGCCGTCGGCCACGCGCTCGCGTGTTCACCCTAACAGTGCTCACCGCTGTACTACGTCGACGTCGAACGCAAGACGTGGGATGCCATCCTTACGTACGTGACCTTCGCATACAACACGGCCATGCAAGAAACGACGCAGATGGCACCGTTCAACCTGGTCTACGGAAGGAAATCGGCAACGACGCTTGACGCCATGCTACCGGATGTCTCCGACGAAGAAAATCTCGACGTTGCCACCTATTTGCAGCGTGCCGAAGAAAGTCGACAGCTCGCCCGCCTGCGCATCAAGAACCAGCAGAGAACCGACAGCCGACACTACAATCTTCGACGACGCTACGTCGAGTACCAGCCCGGAGACCGTGTTTGGGTCTGGACTCCGATACGCCGACGAGTACTTAGCGAGAAACTCTTACGTCGCTATTTCGGACCAAATAAGATCATCCGACGTATTGGCGCACTGGACTATGAGGTCGTGCCAGATGGTATTTCGCAATCACAGCGGCGCCGCGCACGACCTGAAGTCATCTACGTGGTGCGTCTTAAGCCTTTCTACGCCCGCTGACGAACTTAGGTCCTTTGTTGCTTTGTTATTTTTGTCCCTTTCTGTGCGCGTGGTTTTGTTTTCGCTTTCGTGTTTGTAGCATCGGGACGATGCGTTTTAAGGGGAGGGTATTGACACGTATACATGTTTGTCTTTCACCGGTGGCCGCTTTCCACCGGCTAACAAATGTTATCGCTCGGCGCAGGACGCGCCTGTATCGGAAGTTTCTGGAACGTTATCGATGCTACTTTCCGTTGCCTGTTTTCACCGACGCGTATGTTATCTGATTGTATGACCGAGGCGAATTGTCTAGAACTTTCTGGAAGACCCGCGGGCATCAGGGATTAATCTGGAACCTTCGATGACTCAGGTATAAAAGCCGACGCGTTTCGCCGCTGATCAGATTTTCGACGATCGCCGACTGTGTTCGCCGCTATCGTTGTGCTTTGAGTGTAGCTTGCTTTTGTGGGCACAGGTTCGCCCAATAAACAACCAGTTTCGTCATACACCGTTTTACGACTGTTTACTTCAGCGTCACTACTACGTGACAATATATCAATATTCAATATTCATATTCAATATATATTGAATACATTCAATATTCAAGATATCAATATTTCTGATCCCAGTGTTGTTTACCTTCTAGTAGCCGTCAAATGTCAAAGCCAAAGTCCCCAAATGACCTTGTTGTAGCACGCAGTAGCTTCTCTTTAGTGAGTGGAGTGTGTTGCTCTACATTGGTGCTGTCTTCTTTACTGCATGTGTAGAATAGAAATTTTGACTGCATAATAAATTGAAAAAACACAATTTTGCAATATGAAATGCAAGAAGGTGTGACATATATATTGTTACGGGGATGTTGGGAGTAAGACTGGATGTATTTCAATATATACACAAGTAGGGTTAGCGTGGTCAAGATGGCTGACCAGCAACAACACGCAGCAGCCAGTGTCTCTCGATCTTCTTCTTCTCTTTCCTCCTATCCTTCCGTAACAGGACCCCCGGGTGCTGAAGCGCCGTCTTGGCGCATGTCAGGCGAAGAACTGCGAGAGAAGTATGGCTTCAACCGCGGAACGTGCACGATCGTCAACTGGCGTCGGACTTGAGGACGGATCAAACTGTAACGGCGAGATCTCGTAATTGACGTCGTTAGCTTGACGTAGGACTTCATAAGGCCCTGTGTAGCGAGAGAGAAGCTTCTGGGAGAGACCGACACGACGACATGGTGACCAGAGGAGCACCCAAGCACCTGGAGCGAACTTAGCATCGCGATGGCGCCGATCGTACCGCTCTTTTTGTATATCCTGAGAGGCCAACAGACGAGATCGGGCGACTTGACGCGCCATATGAGCGCAATCGATGACTTCACGAGCGTACTCAGTTGTAACACGTGGCTTAGAAGGTAGGATGGTGTCAAAAGGCAATGTAGGGTCGCGACCATACAAAAGATAAAAGGGTGAATATCCTGCGGTGCCATGTCTGGACGAGTTGCACGCGAAAGTGACGTAGGCCAGCGTGGCGTCCCAGTCGCGGTGATCATTGGAGACCTACATCGACATCATCTCTGTGAGTGTGCGGTTGAGACGTTCCGTAAGACCGTTGGTTTGTGGGTGGTATGCGGTAGACAGCTTATGCTCTGTGGCACAAGAGCGGAGCAGGTCGTCAACAACTCGAGACAAGAATGAGTGGCCGCGGTTGGTAAGTAACTGTCGAGGTGCACCGTGGTGAATGATGACGTCATGAAGGAGAAAATCTGCGACGTCAGTTGCGCAACTAGTCGGCAACGCCTTGGTTATCGCGTAGCGTGTCGCGTAATCGGTAGCGACAGCGATCCACTTATTCCCTCTAGTCGTCGTCGGAAAAGGGCCAAGCAGGTCAAGGCCTACGCGATAGAAAGGTTCAGAGGAAGCTTCAATTGGATGGAGTCGGCCGACAGGTGGCAGGGGAGGTTTTTTCCGGCGCTGACACAATTCGCAAGTTGCGACATAACGACGCACAGAGCGGTAGAGTCCCGGCCAGAAGAACCGGCGTCGTACGCGGTCGTATGTGTGCAAAACTCCAAGGTGTCCCGCCGTTGATGCATCGTGAAGTTGTTCGAGAACGACGGATCGTAGATGACGAGGAAGGACAAGGAGAAACTCAGGGCCCTCAGGGTTGACATTGCGGCGGTAGAGGATGCCGTCGTGCAGCACGAACATGCGGCACGGGCCGTCGGTGCTGCCAGATTGCACTCCAGCGATGATGGCCTGCAAGGACTCGTCGCGATGTTGTTCAGCGCGCATGTCGCACATGTCAGTGAAAGCCAACACGCAGGTCTCCGGATCATGTGCAACAGGATCAGGAGGATCCACGTGATGATAAGAGAGGCCGTCAGCGTCCTTGTGCAGACGTCCAGACTTGTAGATGACAATAAAAGAAAATTCCTGGAGCCGCAAAGCCCAGAGACCAAGCAGTCCCGTCGGGTCCCGGAGGGAAGACAGCCAGCAGAGGGCATGGTGGTCTGTAATGACCGAAAACGTGCGGCCGTACAAATATGGCCGGAACTTGGCGACAGCCCACACTAAAGCCAAGCACTCACGCTCGGTGATGGAGTAATTCCTCTCAGAAGGTGACAGCAGGCGGCTGGCGTAAGCTATCACGCACTCGGTACGATTCTGCTGGTGGGCGAGAACAGCAGCGATGCCGTGGCCGCTGGCGTCAGTGTGGACTTCGGTCGGTGCAGATGGATCAAAGTGGGTAAGTATGGGAGGGGTGGTCAGAAAGCCGTTGAGAGCGGCGAACGCGTGAGCCTGCTCCGGGCCCCATGAGAAAGGCGTGTTCTTGTGTAGAACATCTGTGAAAGGGCGAGCAACGTCGGCGAAGTTTTTGACGAAACGTCGAAAGTAAGAACACAGGCCGACGAAGCAGCGCACGTCAGAAGCAGAACGAGGCACAGGAAAACTGCGAATGGCACGAATTTTATCCGGAACGAGATGTCCCAACACGGTAATCTGACGGCGCCCGAATTGGCATTTCGTGGAGTTCAGCTGAGGGGGGCTTTTCGGAAGACCGCAAGAATTGCAGCGAGTCGCGTAAGGTGGCTGCTGAAGGTGGGAGAAAAAACAATAACGTCGTCAAGATAGCAAAGACAGCTGGTCCATTTGTAGCCTCGCAGAAGAGAGTCCATCATTCGTTCAAATGTCGCAGGAGCATTGCATAGGCCAAAGGTCATGACTTTGAACTGATACAAACCATCAGGTGTTATGAAGGCAGCCTTCTCGCGGTCCATTTCATCAACAGAAATCTGCGAGTAGCCGGATCTAAGATCAATAGACGAGAAGTATGTAGCTCCGTGCAAGTGGTCCAAGGCGTCATCGATGCGTGGTAATGGGTAGACGTCCTTGCGCGTGATCTTGTTTAGATGGCGATAGTCGACGCAACCACTACGCCACGAAGCGCACATGGACACACGCAAGTGGCAATAAATACCCAACATTAACAACTGCGCGTTTCTAACGCGTTTGTGTAGCGCACGGCCCGTCGAGCTGGTGTAAGACGCTGTGGTGCCTTACCCCCGTATTCATACGCTGATGGGTCGGCAAACGCGGTGACGTTCCGGCATGTGTCCTTAAGACGCTGTGGCCTCTTCCCCTTAGAGTGACGTTTCTAACGCGTTTGTTGTCCCCTTAAGCGGGAGATGGTGCAATTATAATGGCGTTATAAAATAGTCGTCACATATGGCGCGTGTCATTGGTGGAAGCAATCGTTCGAAGTGCGGCGAACTGGGCGAATTACCGGAAGATTCAGGTACAGTCACCCCGTGGATATGCGGTGTTTTTTTTCTTCACAAGGACGACTGGCGAAGCCCAAGGACTGGCTCATGGTTCGATGACCCCTTTTCGAAGCATTTTGTCCACTTCTGATTGGATTACTCTACGTTCAGCATGTGATACACGATAGGGACGCCGACGAATAGGATTCATGTCTCCAGTGTTGATACGGTGGTGAACAACAGATGTTTGGCCGAAAGGGTGGTTGCCGAAATCAAAGATGTCGCCGTACGATTCGAGCAGGAGACGAAGGTCCTTGGCCTGAGCAGAGGTGAGGTCAGGTGCAATCATTTTGGCGAAGTCATCCATGAAAGAACCAGAGCTGTGAGCTGCAATTGGTGCTATTAATCCATTCTTGGCATCCATACTCTCAATGTCAAATTCGGACGTGCCAGAAACGCTGGCCAAGAACATGCCAGCCGGAAGCACTTGAGGGCACAGGCTGAAATTCAGAAGCGAGAGAACGACGTCATTATTAGTAACCGTGATCAGCGTATGCGGAACAGCAACGTTTCGGTTCAAATGCACGTCGACGATGGGGCGAAGCACATATTCACCGTCAGGAACCTGTGGCTGTGCGGTCAAAGCGACGTAAGTGACTGCCTCGGGTGACAGACGCACATCTTGAAGCGAGCACAGGCGCGGTGGCAGCGCGGTGCTACGAGCATCGGCGAGTTGAGGCAGTTCCAACTGAAGGACGCCGGTTGCGCCGTCGATGAGAGCATAATGGTTGGATAAAACGTCCAACCCAAGGATAACGTCGTGAGGGCAGTTGTCGATCACAGCAAAGAGAACAGAAGTAGGGCGGCCGGCTATACTTAAACGTACAGTACACATTCCGAGAACAACCAGCACGCCACCGTCGGTCACACGAAGCACTTGTGCAGCTGCTGGGGTGAGGACCTTCTTTAAACGTCTACGTAGGCTAGCACTCATCACAGATATGTGGGCTCCAGCGTCGACGAGTGCTTGGACAGGTACGCCGTCTACTTTGACGTCAATTAGACTTCGCTTTGTGGGCACAGACAGAGGATTTGCTGCAGTAGTTGTCAATGCAGCACCACCTCCGAGGGCTGCAGTTCTTAGTTTTCCAAGGAACGCGGTCGAAAGCCACAGGGGACGAAAGGCGACGTGGCTGCGGCGAACGGGAAGATGGGCGACGTGTTTGTGGTGAACGAGACTGGTGTCCGCGAGGCGATGGTCAGCGACAGTACCACGTGTTCCTGGCAGAGTTGTCGGCACTGTTAGACTCGGCGGAGGGCGAAACATGGCGGGAATTTCCATAAAAAACAGTTCAGGTTGGTGGGTGAGGGCCACGAGTTGCGACAGTATCGGACGACATGACCAATACGGCGACAGGTGAAACATATCGGCTGGTCGTCCGCAGTTCTCCACTCAGTCGGGTTGCGATAACGCGGAGAGAAGCGTCGCGGTGGATCAAACAGAATAGAAGGGCGTTCGTCGGCTCTGGGGTTGGCGACAGCACAGACAGAACGTAAACCAATGCTTTCAAGTTCCTGGCGAACGATGGCTTGAACGAGAGGAACTGAAAGAGGGGTAGCGTCAGGGCGGCGTGAACAGAAAGCTGCGGGCGCCATCGCTTCCAGTTCACGTCGAACGATTCGCACCACGTCCTCTGATGGCGACACATACTGCTGTGTGGGCTGATCTTCACACGTCGACGTTGCGGCAGTATTGGGGAGTCTGGCGAATGGTTGCAGGACGCGGCGGCTTTTGACCTGATCGAATTGTCGGCACTCTTTCAGGATAGCATCAACTGAAGAACAACCTTTGCACATGAGCAGATTGAAGGCATCGTCAGCGATTCCCTTCACCACGTGCCCGACCTTCTCAGCTTCAGTCATGTCGTGATCGGCTTTACGACAAAGCGCTTGCACGTCCTGGATATACGAAACATAGGACTCTGTGGGGGATTGGGCACGGGAGGCGAGTTCCTGCTTTGCGGCAATCTTACGGCCGGCTGGTTGGCCAAACAACACTTTTAGCTTCTCTTTGCATTGGTTCCAGCTGGTCAGCTCCTCTTCATGGTTTTCGTACCACACCTTTGCCGTGCCTCTTAGGTACAACACGTTAGCTAGCATAAGCGTAGGGTCCCATCTGTTGACTCCACTCACGCGTTCGTACATAGCCAGTCACTCTTCAACGTCGGCGCCATCGGTCCCACAGAAAGTTCCGGGATCCTTGGCTTGTACAACCACAACCGATGAGGTTTATAGTGGTTTGTGACTGCAGAACACATGCAAATGTACACTGTTTGTTCTAGGGTGCTTAAGCAGCACGTTTATTAAATAAATATTGCTACTGTCAAGAAAATTGATGTTTGCCTAACTATAATGCGTGTCAACCGCTTAAGTAGTATTAGTAGAGGCCGGATCTTTAGGCATTGAAAAAGGGAGTTTTAGGCGCCAAAAATAGGCTGGCAAAACAACGTTTTAGGCCTCCAACGTCGTAAATATAGGCACAATAAATTTATACATAAATGCAAATAATTTCAAACGAAGACGTGCGCGGACTATATCTACGGTAGGAAAGCAAGAAATGCTATTGTCTATGATGGCACAAAGGCGCCAACAGTTGACAGAGACGTCCAATGGTCCCATAAAACTGCTGGACTAATGACAATCAATTGGCTTCATTCAATAAGCACACTGCTCATATTCATGTTCAATGGCCACTGTACTCGAGCGTCATAGTTTAGTGAAACAGGCATGAAAAAGAATATTCTTGAAAGCTGGGAATACTGATTAAAAATCGATACTTTATGTCTGCCTGACGCAATTAAATTAAGACAGAACAAAAACAGACAAATAACAAATGCAAAAGAAACTACGATTTATTAAGAAATTAGCATGTTCTTACATGAGGACTGTTAGGTAAAACTCTTGGCAATTTTCTCATCTGCAATGACATTATCCAAATTGTACAGGCAAGACGTCCCAACACTGCCAAATACACTTCCGCCCATTTGAAGTGCCTATGTTTGAAGAAATCTGTTTGGAGAGCACGCGGAATGAAGTCTAAGAATCACTGTGAAAATTGTGGAAACAATAGCAAAGTTCCACCATCTCCAGATTTTTGGATTCAAAATTGTGCCTCTTGTCACTGAGAATGATTTCGTACGCTGAGAAGGAACGCCCGACGGCGGTGAACACCTTAAAAAGTAAATTGCAAACAAAAGAAAAGCAACGTGCACATCACATTTTTCTTTCTTCTTTTGCTCTTCGCTCTCCGTTCCCCTGACGGCTCTCCGCGGTTTCACATTCGCTGACTGCTCGCGCAGTGTCAGCGCGGCGGCGTATACTGGCCGCCGCGTCCCATTTCAATGCTGCTAGCAGTTCTTTTCCGGGAATTGGTTGAACCCCGTAGAGTTCCGAACGGTGAATGTTGCCCGGTAACATGAATAACGGTCTCTAACTGCAGTCGAAAGCGAAACTTGAGGTTAAATAGTGTTCATATAGGCGCCGATATTGAAAATAGGCATTTATAGGCATTTAGGCACAAACGCCAAAATAGGCATTTATAGGCACTATAAAAACACTATAAAAGCCCTTCTTAACCTCTAATTAATGCTCATATATCAAAGTGGGGCCATAGGAGCGCAAGCAACAAAAAAGGCATTTGCCTAAAATCTGGTCTCTAATTATTAGGATCGCAAATGAGAGAATTTGTGCGCTCATTTATACACTATAGAAGAGGTCACACTGCTTGTTCCACAAGCAAATGCATGAAAGACATGCAGATATTAGAACTGATGCATTCTTTTTTTTTGCACGAACGTGATGCATCGCTTCACTACTGCAAAGATAAATCATCATCAGCCTATATTTTATGTGCACTGCAGGACGAAGGCCTCTCCCTGCGATTTCCAATTACCCCTGTCTTGCGCTAGCGTATTCCAGGCTTGCGCCTCGGAGTCATGAGGGAGGTAGTGGCCGAATACTGCACCAGGGAGGCCAATTCCTGTTCTGGTGAGGGAGTGACTTTGATTAAGCTTAGTGGGCCTTCCTATTTTGGTTGCACCTGAACTTGTATAGCCCCACTAGCTCTCGGCAATATATTTTTTTTTCTTGCCGGTGTCAGGCACCACTCTATGCCTGAAAGATGTGGTGGACTGGAGTAGGATTCGAACTTACGACCTTCAGATTTGAAGCAGGGTATTCTACCTCTGCTCCACCTACCTCTGCTCGCTTGGCCACACGGCGCGCTTCAAGATGAGCGGCTTCTTCTTCGGGTGTCCGGATCTTCTTTGGTCGTCCCATGTCAAGGATACATGTACTCTACCCAGAGTCAACGAGAGTTGTGCAGCCGTCCTGGCGGCGTATACGGAACACATATCCCACGCAGAAGTGGGGCGCAGAGCTGCACGCCTTTTAGATCTCGCCGCAGGCGACTTCCGCCATCATGGCCGTGTCCAGCGCAATGTTGGCTTCCGAGACTTGAGGTTTGTTTACGCAACGCTGGTCCGGCGACGCGCACTGAGAGCGGCCGCTGTATCAACTGTAGCAGACGATGACTCGTCCGGCCGCCGATGATGTGAGCGTCCGCTCTTGCGTTAGCGGATACAAGCGGATACTGCTCATGTTTGTGCACCGGTGCCGCGGCGGAAGCCGCGGTGCCGGGTGCCGACGTGAAGTGTGGGTCCTTGGGGTATTGCGGAGCGCAGCGTAGCAACAGCCCAAATAAAGAAATACTGCTACAGTCAGGTCGACTGCTCCCTCCCTGATAGTGAGATTATATTTGGATCATCAAAACAGTGATGCGTTTATTTAGGAGTAGCATCGATCCCTTAACAGCAGCCACAGTTGCGCCTACAAGTCTGGCAGGTGACAGTGGTCAGTAGGCAGTAGGTAGCTAGGCAACGCAGTGACGTCATAGCTCGGCGAAGTTTTTCGGCAGGTGGATCTTTTTACGGTTAGCTAGAACAGCTTCACTGTTAAAATATTGATAAGGCTACTAAGTGACCTACGGCCACGGCTACAACGAGATGAAAAGAGATCGCTCTTTTTCTTTCGTGATTATGTGTATAACGACGGCCTCTCAACTAAAGATTTATTTCAGAAATAGCAGCGGAGGGTTCTGACTGCCCTTATGTGTTGCGAGATCTTGTTAGTTAACTTGTCGACGCCTGTAAGGTAACGAGACGAATATTGCATAACAATTCAAGAAGCGATGGTAAATGACTCGCCGGTATTGCCGTCCTCAGTCGCAGCAGAATCCGGCTCCCTTTTCGATGCAGACGTGTTCCGCATGGCTCATGGCCGAAACCTAGCTTCCGGGCTTATATCACCGTTTGCAAACACGTAACTTCACCGCAAGTTAAATAACGGGAGCTATCGAAGCGCAATAAACTGGTTCCAGCACAAAATAAGCAACCAGCTTAAGTGCACGAACCAATGAATCCGTGCCTGCCGTGCACGCGAAAATACCAGGTGAGTGAGTGAGTGAAACAACTTTATTCAGTCCACAATAGGCGCGAGTAAACTTAACGTCCCCTGGCAAGGCCCACTCGGGGACCGTCAGGTCAAATCTGACGGCCCTCTCGCGGGCCCTCTGGACTGCCCGGATTTGAGAGGTCTGGTCCTTGGCCTTAATAAGCTTCGTCATTTCCTCTTTGGTGAAGGAACATACCGGTAAAAATTTAAGTCCAGGCCAAAAATCACATGGGAGGTTGGTGAGGCTGAACGTTATTTTGCGTTTACAATGGCAAAAGAACAACACAGTTGCTACTCAAGAAAACAATTAATAATTAGGAATAATACTTTTGTACTCTTTGGAATAAAATAAAACCAGTTCGATAAGTGTGGGTTAAAGTATGCAGGTTAAAATCGTGCTTATTACGGCGCCTCTAGCAGGAGCTATTGCATTCACGTAGGCCTATTTTCTAGTGGATGTACTATGCTTGTTTTATGAGAAGCGCCGCGCGGTAGATTTTTTTCGCCCTCTGTGGCCATTTGGTGAACTCGAGAGTTTTCGGGGCCTGCGAGACTGAGCGGCCAAGCTAGGGTGGCTAGAATGGGCAGGTGTCAAGACCGCGGCGCCGCCACCATTGCCTTTCGAGGCCCCGCTGCGCATTCCTGCTGTCGGGGGAAAATTCGTCGCTTCCGTCAGAGGCGCCGTGAGCCTCTCAGTCTCTTAGGCCAGGGCGCTGCGCAAGGTAGCTCTCGTGTTCTGTGTAGTGCAGCTCTGTTTTTCTTGCGTTTCATATATAATTCTTCAAAGGAGGTCGCGTGAGCTGCTGTCGTCATTCCTTGATATGCTCTTTGGATTATGAAGCATGTAAACCAAAGTGTAAATTTGTCTAACTTTCTTGTGTATATGAAGGTGCATAAGCTTTTACACCTTGGCAAGGAACCCCAAGGGAGGAAATGTGTCCCCTGGACTTTGGGGTCCCGGCTGTCCGAGGAGCAGCTGCTCCTAGAAAATGAAGAAAGAGCCTTGGTCGACAGTGCACTACCTGCCGAAGCAGCTGAAGTTGCCGTAGACCATGCTGACTATGAGGAGGAACACAAGGTCGCCCGCCTGGTTTATTACATCGCGGGATACGTAGCCAGAAAGCAGGTGCATGCCTTTTGACTGCAAGGCGTGCACGGATTCCTGCCTTGTGATAAGAAAACGGGTGCCGCACCTATTACCAGCAGAATATTGCAAACAGGGGAATATGGGGTGGGGGGTTCTGTACCCATGAGTCTGTCTGTGCAACCGTATTCGGACCCTCGAGGACAGACTGAATCATGCATTTAGCAGCACAGGACTCCACGCAAAAGTAGTCAAAAATTTCTTGCTTCTAGTAGCTAATGTGCTACAGATTGGCTGCAGGGAGCAGCCAATCTGCAGCCATCCACTGCTCTAACAGCCATCCAATGCTCTAACAGGATCGGTGGCTAGATTTTACGGTGTCACCCGTGTTCACTTTTTGCTCAAAGGATTAAACCAGTGTGCTACTCACAACAAAGTCAAGCAGGTTAAACCCTGTGTTTTGTAAAAAAAAATGTGATGTTCTGCAATGGGTGTGCCATTCGCAGTAAACATGTATTAAGTCATCAGCGCAATAATAAAAAAAGCCACCATCGCTTTGTACTTCTTGGAATGTTTTATTGCGCTAGTAATTATACGGACAGTGGAAGCGGATTTCTGCCGTCGTCGTCGCCGTCTCCGTCGCCGTGAGGTTCCGTTAAAGTCCAAGGGCGATAAAATCGTCCCCGCGCGCTGTATGCTGCATGTGCGTGTGAAAGCACCTGAGGGACGCGCGCTTTCACGGGGATCGAACGCACGGCGGAGAGCAAACGCGATTTCTTCCGTTGCGCGAAAGGCCGCGAGGGGATGGGAGGGAGGGGGGTGACGTTGAGATGCGGCACCAAATGCGTACCTTATCACAAGAAAGAAATTTACAGAAGAATAGAATTGGGTTGGAGTGCATACGGCAGACATTACCAAATCCTGACTTGGAGCTTACCACTGCCGTTGAAAAGAAAAGTGCACAATCATTGCATTCTACCGGTGCTGATATATCGGGCGGAAACTTGGAGTTTAACAAAGAAGCTCGAGAACAAGTTATGGACCGCACAAAGAGCGACGGAACGAAAAATTTTAGACCTAACGTTAAGAGACGGGAAGAGAGCGGTATGGATGGGAGAGCAAACGGGGATAGCCGATATTATAATTGACATTAAGAGAAAAAAATGGAGCTGGGCCGGTCATGTAACGCGTAGGATGGATAACCGGTGGATCATTAGAGTTACAGAATGGATACCAAGAGAAGGGAAGCGCAGTGGAGGACAGCAGAAAACTAGCTGGGGTGATGAAGTTAGGAAATTTGCAGGCGCAAGTAGGAATCAGCTAGCACAAGACAGGGTAATTGGAGATCGCAGGGAGAGGCTTTCGTCCTGCAGTGGACATAAATATAGGCTGATGATGGTGACAATGATGATGATTATGAACTAAGTATGTTGCAAAATTCTTTCTTCCGACCGAGGCTGGCCGTCCAACTGGTTCAGCACGACGGTAAGCGATTATCTCTGCATACTGTACTGCGCGCACTGGCAAAGAACATGTCGAATTGTTTCCTCGTCGCCGCAATCGCCACATGCTGCGTTGTCGGCCATCCCTATGCGGAACGCGTAGGAATCGGTATGCGGAACGCGTAAACGCGACGTCCAACCATAGCCAAAATTATGTTTGTGATTAAGAGGTGGAAATGAATTCCGCCAGGTTATTTAATGCGTTAAACACATATTTGGTAGTCTGTGATATAAACAGAACGGATGCCAAGTAAAGTGGACTTTGGTGGCAGGGGATTAAGTAGATTGACGAGATTGTGAAATTCGAAGGCGTTACAGAAAGTCGGCTGCCGCCTGACCCAGAACGATTGCATTGCCACCTTTCGTCCGAGGAGCACGCCCGTGCTGTACAACATGGTACCACCGTTTCCACCAGAACCGCCGCATGGTGGAATCGTACCACAGTGTGGTCATTACCGCGGTGTTAGCCTGCATGACATTGAGGGTCTGGCAACAAAAACGGGTTTGACAGTCACTAGCAATCAAAGCCCCTTTCTTAAAGATGGTTGAACGCGAAGATTTCGCCCATGAAAACTGAATCAAAGTCCAAAGCGAACGACCACGCAACGAATCTAAGAAATGCTGAGCGACCCGATGCGACGCATATGTGATTTCATTTCTTGTTTAGGATTGTATTTTTTTAACGTTGAAGTTGAATGAAGACACATTTCGTTAAGTTGCATAGCCTTTATTTTAGATCATGTAGCCGTTGATTACACGCACACACTCACATTTTGACGGACTGCATGCCGTTGCCGATACACGGGATCGGACTTACGGGCACGATCGCTATCGCGCTTCGGTTCGCGTACGGCAGCCTCTTCTTATGCCGTGCGCTACACCAGCGGCCTACCCATGGTGACGGCCGGGAATGCATTGCGTGACGAGTGTAATGCAATGCAGATATATAAGAGTACAGTTCGCCTGGGTAGTGTGGCGTTGCAGTTACCATTGTTCTTATCGGTATAACTGCGAATGTAAACCGTAGTGTTCTACGATTGTGTGCGCAGATGGGCTGATTGTGCAAGTTGGCTTTTCTGCAGTGCGTTTTCGGTGCTCACGGAGGAATCAGTGAGACATAGAAAGCTTCGCTTTAATAACATACACGGTTTACAGTGCTCATTTGAACCCGCCGCGGTGGCTCAGGGGCTCTAATGCTTTGATGCTGAACACTAATTCGTGGGTTCGTTTCTCGACCGCGGTAGCCGCGTGTGGATAGAGTTGGAAAGCAAAATGAAGCAAGTGTTACACGTTTGCACAGCGTTAAAGCGAAAGCCTGATTGCACTCTCGGCTCACTTTTGCTGTACCTGACAGCGACCTGTGGTAACAACGTACTGTATATATATATATATACATGACGCATGTGCACCATACTATTCAACCTCGAAAGTTAGTTACCCATATCGTGTCTTACGTTCCCGGTAGAATTATTTCTCAGAGTTCTGAGAATGGCAGCCATTCAAGAAATAACTTGAAAAATATCATTCACAGTGCACGGCGTGTATCTTAAGTCTTTTCCGGCTATGAAATAGGAGAAGTGCAAAACAATATCCCTGCCCAAACCGTAAATGGATGTCATATTACTAGTCCTGTAATATTACTAGGAGTAGTATTACTAGTCAATAGTTTGCCCGCCCGATATCAAATTGGCTGGCATGTGTTTTTACGCAGCATATGCTTGCAACGTTTTTTTTTTTTTGTGTAATACGGGTCCGGGTGAACAAATACAGATCGTATTAGGTTGGAGTGGGCGCATTCACTCTGTAGCTTGCAGTTTCTTCGGTAGATTACCATGCAACTAGCGTAATGCATCTACCAAATAGTAACTTTTCTCTAGCAATGAAAACTAAACTAGTCTATCTGCTTTCCTACAGTTTTTAAGGCCACTTGAGCCCCGCATAACCACCGGAACGAATCTATAGGTTCGCATGCATGCTTAATCGATACCGAGACACCTTCTAGTTCAGATACCGCCCAGTGCCATCTGCCCCAGCGAGCAACGATGTTTCTCACGTTCGTAACAACCGAAATCAGCGCCGTTCTAAAGCAAACCAGAGTCATAGAACCAGTGACACGAAAGCGGCAGCCTCGAAACAGCTCGTTTCTCACGCCGGAGAGCACGAGTTATTTTGAATAGCTGCACGCAACGCGGTCACAAAGCGGGGGCGGTAACCAGCGTTCTGCCTCCGGAAACGTCCGCCGCCTCTTCCTCATCTTCTCCTCAACCCCCAACGCGGCAGCTACTCAATACACGAACGAAACTGGACCATCGCAGTCGGCGGGGAGAGCTGCATACAAACCTCTCCGCGGACAGTTACCGACTGGACCAAAAAGCGAGAACGGAACACTCGTTCCGGAGGAAAATAGAGGCGCCTTCGTTGCGTGTCAGCCGCGCGCGCAAACGAAGCCGAAAGAGGAGGACCGAGAATTAAACGAAAAAAAAAAATAAAGGATAATAGAGAAGAAAATCACTGAGCAACGAGCGCCCACTGGTTGGCCGAAGGAATCCAGACCGGCGAGCGATTGCCGGCAGAGGGCGCGAGTGACGGCATCAGCGTAACTGCACTGCAGACGATCGGCGGCCGCGCGCACGCACCCAAGACAAACACCGACAGCCGCCGTTCTTTGGCTTTTTTTTTTTTTTTTCGTTCATCTTGATTCTCATTCGTTACTGCGATCTCTCCACCGCCACCGGTCTCGTTCTGGGCGCGTCCCCGATGCCGCCGTCAAACCGGAAGGCGTCGGACAGCACGCTGGCTGTTGCGATAAGAGCCTGCTTGGCCCCCCCTCTCCTCGCCTTCCCCTTCACAACTTTCTCTGCCTCGTTCGTGTGGATTACGCGCCGGCAACTCGACGAGCGAGGGGGCGAGTGAAAGGCATAAAGGAGGTTATCCTAATGCCACGCATCGCGCGTCTTGAGTCGCGGGGAAAGAAAAACCACCCGCGAAACCCGGCGTGCAGCCATTCCACTCGAAGACACCGGCGTCTGACGGCGAGATCCTCCAGAACCCTGTCGACCGGAAGCCAGGAGCGGTCGCGACGGCCCCACGTGTAGTGTGGACTGGATAACGCAGTGGATCGCTTCGACATTCGTCGACTGAGATTCCGGAAGAGTGGACTTGCTCTTGCAAACTTTTTTGCCTCAGGAACGCGATGGTCTGGAACAAATACCTCGTCCTTTTTTTCATCCTCCTGTTCTTGCTGATGTTGGTGCACTTCGCGGAGCCGCACCATCATCACCACCATTTGTGGCTGATCAAGCATAAGCTGAAGAAGCTTCTCGTCCTCAAGCATCTCAAACAGTAAGTAAACACACGTGCACCTGTGGGAAGACGAGTCGTATTTGAGAACTATAAGAGACCGGAAATTTTTCAGTTATAGAAAGAAGTTCGCTGGATATGCGGCCTAAAGCTGTCTTCGGTTATATAAGGTCAATGTGGGTTACATGGAGAAAGACTTCAGCCGCTGAATGGTCATAGGGGTTCTTTGATTTTCTTAGAAATTGCCGATCATGTGTCACGGACAACTAGCTGTCGCTAAGAAATCCTGAGCCTAAACATACATACTCCTAAAGATACTGTACCGAATGGCACGATTGCGTTGCGTGACACAATCGTTCTTTATGTTGCCGTTAATCGAAAGTTCAACATTATGCTTAACATACAAGAATTTTATACACATCATTCTGAGCCTCCGACTTATTACTCAAGAAAAAGTTAATACCAAAATTAGGCAGCACTGGCCCTGTGCCTACCCATGTAATCTGTATTATCCGTAGCTTGCCTTGTTCCTGTCATCTGTCTTCTGCTGTAAAACAGCGGCTTGCGGATGTTTCGGTGTCCAAGCTGCAACAATATTCATCGACATTGGTAACGTTCAGCTGATTAAAACGTCAGCGTTTTCTGCTAATAACTAGAACTGTCATTCATCAGTTAATCAGTTGGTTCGTTTTAATAGTCAGTGCGCTGCATCGTCCAGTGAGTGTGTCAAACGTGGTGAACGTAAAGGTTTGTTTTTGCCCATACCTTTATCAGATAGCCTTCAGAAGGGCGTAGTGGACATCTGTACTGAGTAAACCAGTCGAAATCGCTTTACCTTTTTTCGTTAGGTGTTGGTTTGCTGGCGAACAAGAGGTAGTGATTGATGGGGCTTAGCCTACCAAACACAGGGGCTATAAGAGACAAATACCCCGGCGAATATCTCGGCGAAGATCAACGGCGAATATCTCCGCAACCTTCGGTTTGCAGATGACATTGTCCTATTCAGCAACAATGGGGACGCATTACAACAAATGATTGAGGACCTTAACCGAGAAAGTGCAAGAGTGGGGTTGAAGATGAATATGCAGAAGACAAAGATAATGTTAATAGCCTGGCAAGGGAACAAGATTTCAGGATCGCCAGTCAGCCTCTAGAGTCTTTAAAGCAGTACGTTTATCTAGGTCAATTACTCACAGGGGACCCTGATCACGAGAAGGAAATTTACTGAAGAATAAAATTGAGTTGGAGTGCATACGGCAGGCATTGCCAAATCCTGACTGGGAGCTTACCACTGTCGTTGAAAAGAAAAGTGTACAATCAATGCATTCTAGCGGTGCTAACATATGGGGCAGAAACTTGGAGGTTAACAAAGAAGCTCGAGAACAACTTAAGGACCGCACAAAGAGCGATGGAACGAAAAATGTTAGGCCTAACGTTAAGAGACAGGAAGAGAGAGGTGTGGATCAGAGAACAAACGGGGACAGCCGATATTCTAGTTGACATTAAGCGGAAAAAATGGAGCTGGGCAGGCCATGTATTGCGTAGGATGGATAACCGGTGCACCATTACTGTTACGGAATGGATACCAAGAGAAGACAGGCGCAGTCGCGGACGGCAGAAAACTAGGTGGGGTGATGAAGTTAGGAAATTTGCAGGTGGAAGTTGGAATTAGCTAGTGCAAGACAGGGGTAATTGGAGATCGCAGGGAGAGGCCTTCGTCCTGCAGTGAACATAAATTCAGGCTGATGATGATGATGATAATCCCGCGACCTCATGTGGAAGAGCGGAATGTCATAAACACTGAGCCCCTATGGTCCTGCCGCAAGGTGGAGTCCTGTTAGCGAGCAGGCGGAAGGGCAGAGAAACACAGCGTTGCCTGTTCCTCCGTGTCTGTTGTCAGACGCTGGGGCAAAATATATATTCTGGGACAGTGGAGTAACATTGATACAGCAAAATATTGCGACTGACGGTCATAGCACTCAAATGTTATACAAAAAGGACTATACCTCAGGCAACCGAAGTATTTATTGTATCTTCCATGCTAAAAAAAATATTTAAAGAAGCTGTAATTACCGCGCGCGTCAATTTCTGCGCATGAGTAGGTAGTGTGAAGAGGTGAACGGATTTTTTGGTGCCAATAAGCTGTAGTAGTATACAGCTGCTTGAGTGAATATTTAGCTGTCAGAACATGTCATTTCTCAAATATTTTTGTTGTTTGCGACATTTAATAAAAAGGACGTGCCTTGGGAGCGCCTTATTTATGTCTGAAAGACCGAAATAATACATTGTCCAGTCAGGTAGCTGGTAGCATCACGCGTTAACAAAAAATGTAAATAATTATTGAAATTATGCGTGAGTGCGCGTTAAGTTTCTTCAGCAGTCGACTGAATTGACGACTGAGTCAACTACGGACGTACAGTCGCATTCAATATGGGCTATCACATGGTGTCCGTGGTTCAAAGGGCAGCACGATTGCATGGCGGTGCCGACATACGAAAGGTAGGTTAATAAATACCGGTAATTGCAACAATGGTTATTTCTCAATTTTTTTTTTCATTTGTCGGCATCGATGCGTAGTCTTGGAGCCCCGTCAACCACGGGCAACGTGTTGCAGCTCATCTTAAACGCAGCTGTGCAAAAAAAAAAAAAGACACCTCACTCTGTCTTCCTCAAGAAACCAAATATTTTTTAAGGCTTGGTGTGTTTATCGCTGTTCGTTACCACACCGAGACATGAACATGTAGTCAAGTTATTAACTGTTACCATTATTCGGATTCTGCTGATCAAATTGCAATGCCTTAGTCGAACGTGTATAAGGCGTGTAATAAACATCGTATTAAAAAAAGAAATTATTACCTCTTCAAGGTGTCTTTTTTCTTATTTTTGTCGTATCGGTGGAGATTGTTTAGATAAGAAGCAGAGTATTCCACGCTACAGTATCTCGTAAAAAATGTTTCGAATGCTTCGGCGTTATTGGGACATGTGTGGCTCTTGCAGCTTTAAAATCCATTTGATTATGGCTTGTCGGTGGGCTAGTTGGTTCTGGTACATGGTTAACGTTTAACAGCGGAACGGACCAAGGACAAGACGAGTATAGGAGACACGCCACATTCTTAAACGTTGAAAAAACAGCCTCAGATGCCTTCGCGCCACGAATGCACTTGTGCAAGACTACAAACCTACTTCCGTTGTCAGCATCAACGTCGTCAGCGCTTCGTCAACGCTTTACGAATGCTATAAGAGCATTCGCCGCCAGAGCAACTCAGTTCGGTCGACAAGCCGTGAAAATTACCGACACGTGCATCACGCTTCCCAGTCACCACACAAAGATCCCCCTACAGTTACAAGTTGAAAGTAAGCGGCCGTGTGCTTCACTTACTCGTCTAGCCCTTCGGCTGCTGGAGCTGTTAAACATTCGCTGTGAAATTTAAAGGTCGTGTAGTTTAGTACAGTATGCGCAGCGTCTATCGATGCAAAGACATCATTACTTTCAAAGCTAGTGTTCGTGTTTCTGTCAGTGCACGCTTTTATTCCTTAACATTACGTCAAAATGAAATTGCATCTAGAAATGAACATCATTTTACTCAATAAGCAGGTCAATGTCAGAATGTTAAGCTGCAACTGCTGTTCATGCCAGTGCCATCTACAAGCGAGTTTTTCAGCATCGCACACAACTTCGCGCAAGTGATTCATACCAACTCTCAACGGATAGTTCACGGTCACTTCTTCTTTCTCTTTTTTTCTTTTTTCGAGGATGTGAAGCCTGAATCTCTTGCGTTAGTAGGAAAAAAAGAATGAAGCCACATAAAGACATAAATTGAGATGACAAGCAACTGTTCCACATCTCACAATACATAAAATAAATAAGTCAACGCCAACTAGGTCAAATGGCATACGACGACCTGGAAAGAAGAAAAAAAAAACATCGGAAATAGAAGGCTTGTTCAGTCAAGGACGTCGTCAGTCACTGAAGCGAAAATAATGACGAAGGAAACAATCTGGATACAATCTTAGGGAACTATATTGTACCTTCTATTTACGTGCCTATTGAATGGAAATGAAAGCGGACACACAACGGACACCAGCGGTTACATTCAAGCACAGAATATGCGGTGCCACTCGCGACGCGCTAGTTGGCTGCAACCGCGTAGCATCCGCAGGTATTCTGAGTTTATTTATGGTCACTTCCTCCTTTAGTGTCTTCTTACTCCAAAAAGCAGCACACATACACACAACACAAACACACACACGCACGCACACGCGCACGCACACACGAACACACACACGCACGCACACACGAACACACACACACACGCACGCACACGAACACGCACACACACACGCGCACGCGAACACACACACGCACGAACACACACACGCTCACACGCACGCACACACACGCACGCACACACGCACGCACGCGCACACACACACACACACACACAACACACACATACACACACACACATAAACGCGCGCGCGTCCGAATTAGCATTGTCGCGCAGCGGGATTTCTGGAATTGCATGATGGCTTTCAGGGCGCGAGCGCGCTCACTGGCATCTAGGCAGAGCGTCGGCCCTTAAACTGGAAGCGAGTGCTTTGACGGCTGGGTGTAAATACCACACTTAATAATAAACTGAGGAGTACCGTTAGGGCTACCCAGAAGCGCTATCTCAATTCGTCCCTAGGGGCTATACCAATTTCAGGACTATCCCAATTCGTCCATGCTGTAGTAGAGCCTTTAATACGCAAACGTACAACAAAATAAATAAACAAGTGGTTCATATGGGTGTGTAAAACAAAGTACGACTTTTGTAATCTCGGTAGCACGAAATAATCTTGTTTCAATAAACTCGCATAATAATTTCTTATAATTTCACAATTATAATAGGCACACACTTCCCGGAAGTAAGCCCCTCCGTATACACGTAACTGCGCATACAATCTTACGTTCAGGATTGTGAGCCTCATTTGTCACGAAAGCGGCGGTTATTTCCGAGGCACGGCATAAAAACTACGCAAAAGTGGCGAACGTGCAATTCGACTCGGCTCTTCTATCTTGATTAGCATCAATCTTTGCATCAGCGTTTCCGCGCTGAACGAGGTCAGCTGCGCAACGCGCCTAAACCCCGCACCAACCAACGTTGTGCGATAAAGCGCACTGTCTGTGGTTTTTTTTTTTTCGGTGGCCCGATTTGTTGAGCTAGATCGATAAGGACCTGCTCAGGAAGCGCGGTATTCTGGGCAGCAGGGCTCAACCATCACTAGCCCCGGTTAGGACGAGCTTCCGAGGATTGCGTTTGTTGCTGGCGTCGAAGCGAGAAACGCGTTGTCCCCATTTCTTAGGCATACTGTTGCTGCTCGCGCCGCTGCGATAGTGTGGAAATATTATTAATGTGGTTACCTCGTTCCTCGTATTACTTCTAGTTTGCAACATCTTGCCCGTGTTTATCTATTCCTCGCAGTGCGTACGCGACCACTTTCGCTTACGGCTTAACGTAACCGCCCTGTCGTCTACAGTCGCGTAGCGGCGCTGTTCCAGTTTGGTGGGCGTGTTAGACAAAAATAAAATAATAACAATCTTTAACGCCCGGCGTATAGCAAAACTTGTTCTTTGCTTTGCACCCAGAGAATTGTGCAAGGAAGTTGGTCCCGTACTTGTCTCGAAAAGTCTTGCTTTCCAACCTTTTCCGTCTCGAAGCTTTATGGGATGTTGTAAGAAGCATGCCGAGGACTTCTGTCTAAATTGCTCATAACGGCGCGTCTTCCGCTGAATAATAAAAGATGTATGCTTGTACTTCATCGATTTGTTGAACGTATTAGATCCAGCTCTGCGATTAAGGTTGCTGCCAAGACTATACTGCAGAATTGCAACTTTGAGTAAGCATTAAAAAAAAAAAGGCAACGCTCATTACTACTGAACACGCCATTGTCGACGCTGACGGAATTTCGTATTGGTCAATCTTTGCGTGATAAATGAGAAGGCGTGGAAGGGGGAAGGGGGGGGGGTGGTGCGAGAGGACACCAAATTCTTTTTTACACGCATCTATTCTTTGACTTTTCTTTTTTGCGAAACTGAAAAGGTTTTATGACTGTTTGTATACTTTGTATACATAAACGTGTTG
Organism: Dermacentor silvarum; assembly: GCF_013339745.2. Lineage (NCBI taxonomy): Eukaryota > Metazoa > Arthropoda > Arachnida > Ixodida > Ixodidae > Dermacentor > Dermacentor silvarum. Next base: position 136,519,122 of record NC_051157.2, read on the forward strand.
TTGAACCAAAGAACCATAACGCCTAATGTTACATATAGTAAGAAGTTCGAGATGTAATTATTGGTCTGGAATTTAGCTTACGGAACACATTTAGTGCAGGTGCCACAAATGTCTCATAGTGGCACTGCATACAGCAGTGTTTTTATTTCTCTCTATTTTCCAAAGAGCCGTCAGTACTGCACTTGTTTTCTTGTGTTGAAAGGGTGTGGTCGTCAGTGCGTGTGTGTTTGTGCGTGTGGAGAGGGGGGGTGTGACTGGTTTCAGTGACCCTATTTTTTTAAGACTAATCTCATCAGCTACGCTCCCAAAATGTTATGAGCATAAATTGGCACGTTGTTGCAGACACAGTTGTAAACCTCCAAAAATTATTGTAGCACTTCCCATTTCAAGCGCCACGTATCGCTGGTTTCTTAATTGTACCGCCGGCAGACAGAAGAAAAAGAAAACTTCACATTTTTCACTATCTTTAGGTAAATGACTATGTTGTGACAATTTTTTTTTAGGCTTGCAGTAACGGTTTTTTTCTGGATATCAGAGCACAGCAACAATTGATAAAGAACGTTATGCGTCTTACTTGAACGCTTTAGATATCTGTAGTTCTATCACGAAGGCTAAGTGCTGGGTGAGTTGGTGCAACTAATGAAAAAAAAAACAACTAAACAAAACGATAGAAACGTGTACGCAAGCAACATGGAGTAGACGCGAGCGATGGGTGCGCCCAGCATTCGTTTTAGATATTCCTTGTATATCGTGCATTCGTTTCTTACGCTGATTTCTGTCTTAGCTGGTCTTGTAGTGCCGTGTACTGTTTACGTCGATCTCAGCAATCTCTTAACTACGTCGTTATGAGCCTGAGCATTCTCTACACGCATTTCTTATATTTCAGCCTCAAGAAACTTCACATACTGCACCACCACCACGGCTAGGCGTACTCGTGGAAGACAATGCACACTAAAAATTTCGCCATGAACTTCACTTCATCAACGCCGGTGTCCGCGCTTCCATGATGCCAACCGCACAAAGACCACGGCACGCGGACGGTCACATCGCCTGCCTAAGGAATTTGTAAATGATGACTTTTTCATAACATGAGCTTTCCTTCTTGATTAAATATTACTCACCCTCCACACCGAGGTTTCATTAATAATGGGAAAGCATTACATGCCCCATTACACGAAAATCTGGCTTCATCAGCGTCGTCACCAAGCGATGGTACCAAAAGTGGCTGGCGGTGCAAATAGTAACAACACATCCAAAATGCTCGGATTGGCGTCAAATTCCCAGGGAGGTTCGTGTGAACAAGGTAAGTCTTTAAAAATAAAATTTGGTGAATTTTGGTCCTGGTGGGAATGAAACCCAGCCCTCCGGGCTTCGAGACAAGGACGCTTCCCCGGCTCCACGGTTCTGGTCGACTAAAGTTGTCCCTATTGCGTGCGTCATTGCGCACGTAACGTTGCACTAAAGGTGTGGCCTAGTGCGTGCGTCATTGGCCACCTGACGGCACAGCCAATGGGGAAGAGAGGGCGTCGTGTAATGAGTGCATATAATAACGAACATTAATGTCCAATTCCACGCCGCTGTGCGGTCATTCGAGTTATGAATTCCTCGCGAGAAAGCGAGCGCGTTGAGCCGCTTGGTGCGTTTTGATTTGGCCTTACCGAGGCGCAATTAGAGCGCAGGCAAAGCTTATGTGGAGAAGGGACGCGCGCAAAAATACATTTCACCAAAAGGACTACAGTGCTTTCGCTTTCCCATGCGTAAGCAGTCTAAAGTGTCTCTGCCGAAATTTTTTCCCCGTAGACACATAAAAGAAACGATGCAAGCCAGTCAAAAAAGGGGAAAGATAATGGTTTAGAGTATACGCCATGACTACGAGTACTCTGAACACCGCTCAACGGCGGGAAACTTGCCGTATACTCACGTAAAGTCCCGCTCGCATGACACCTACATGTACTGGCTATTAAGTTTTGCTGTGGAGCTGGAGGTCGCGGTTCTTATCCTGGTTGCGCCAGTCCTGTTACGTTCGGCGACCAGCGGGGGCCGCGAACTTGTAGTATCTTCTGATTGGCTGTGACAAATCCATTCGGGAAGCTGAAAAACGTCCCACCGGAAAGATCAGCGGCGACACCATGGCTATACACCTTTCAAGGAATACGTGGTTCCTAGATGTCACCCGGGCGCCGACCACGACGCTAGGAGCAGGAAACTCTTGGAAAAGGGCCGCTTCTACGACGCTTTCTCACGGCCGCTCGACAGACCAGCTGGCCGCCAGGGCCGTTCTCCAGACAAACCCGCGGATGGCTGGCCCATTCCAGGAATAACAGACGCGCCAGTTCGGGTCAAGTGCGAAGCCGCCTGTCTACGAGTGTCCTTTCCTTTCTGTGGGGGAGTGAGCAGTGTGTGCCCGAGGTCAGAATGTGTTCAGGAACAAAGGCGCCAGGGGATTATGCGCAGCCTCTCCCTCAAGGCGGACTCTTCGGTGACTATCGACGCTCCGATTTCAGGAAAGTGGGACCGCAGCTTGGCCAGAGGGCTTTTAAGCGGGCTTTTGTGGCCCATCGAGAGCTCTCCCATCTGCCCTGAGATGTAGTAGGTGCTATTCCTAGTGCTCTCCCATCTGCCTGAGACGTAGCTGAGTGCTCTCCCATCTCCCCTGCGATGTAGCCAGTGCTTCGATCCAGTCATGCTAGACTGATGAGACGTAACGCTCACCAACTCCATCATGTAGCTCATGCTACGAGAACAATGTGCTGTGCTCCATACTCCGGCTAGTACATGTATCCCCATGTCCTTTAAATAAGTTTGCCTTACCGATGTAATGCTCACCCCTGCCTAAAGTCTGGCATTCATGCTGGCAGTATATTCTTAAATAAATAAATAAGTAAACCCCCTGTTCCGTTTACCCTACCTCTCGACCTCGTGCTCTTCACGAAAGAAGCAACCCTCCTCGTCAACTCAGCTCGGACGACGGCGTGGGCCCGCTTAGCCCGCTTAGTGACCCGCAGTTTGACATCGGACTCCGAGGCCGCGACCCCCAGTTCCTACAGCCCCATTCTGATGGGGGCAAAATGCACGAACATCCCGCGAAGCTTATTTCTCGATGGATGTCCATGTAATGTGATTAGTATTGAATCAGTGTAGCAGCACGCCGGATTGCCTAAATCTTCGATTCTGCGTCGCCAACTTCCATTTTCTATTGCCGACATTTTCTTCACTTCTGAGTATAGCTTAACGCTCCTACCTCGATGCACCTTCTGGTCCCATTTTGGATTGGGTTGTACTCGATTGCATTCTTAGACGGCGCATACCCACTGCGGGGCATTAGCGAAGATTTGAACGGTATTAGGCCGTTGCTTTTAATACTAAAATTGGTACAATTGTCATGAGAAAATGAATTCCACGTGCTCTGTCCAACTGAGATCGGACGAGATTGTAACACCAAGATGTTTGTGCTGGCTTACGTTACGGAGAGTGATGATGTTAAAACCGTAAGGAAAGGCTAAGCCTGTTTTATTACTTTTTTTTGACATCGTCTGAAGAATTTAGAAATGAACGATGTCCATAGCCTTGTTCCTCACAAATGTTCAGCCTAAAACAGCCTTGCAACAAGTTTTCTTCGGTACAGTTTCGAAACCAAAGCTTTCCAAAAATTCCTAGTTGGCCCAAAATTGCAGTGAGATAACTAAAATAAAATATTTCAAAACATGTTATTTTACTCTCCAGCACACTGTGCACAATCGAATGCCATACTGCATAGGTCAACAGTACCTCCATAATCTCGCCACTGCTTCGCGGCAATTGCTTCTGTATTGCAGTGCTTTTACGCGTCCAAAAGCTCTTCCACGTCGAAGGCTTCTTGGCGGGTATAGTCAACCACATTGCTGACTCCCTCCCGATGCCAATCAACTAGCGGAAAATCCGGAGCAACACAGAGATGACCACTGCCTACGGTAACGAAAGCAAGGTTGACCACAAAAACTACGCGGTATAAAAAAATTGAACGTCGTGACTCATGAGTTGCATTTTTTTATTCATACCGTCAACCCTTTGGTAGAGTTATTGCAGGAGTGGTGTTTTGAAAATAGTATAGTCATCAGCAACAATAATTGGCAAGAAAACAGTTGGCTAAAATGCAAACAAGCAAAGAAGGAAGAGAAGGCATGCACAATGCATATAGTATATTCGATACCTTAATAGCGTTATCAAATCTTGTAGGAAAGAAATTGTGATAGCGGGAGACTTTAATTCACACCATGTGGCTTGGGGTTTCCGAACAGACTCATGCGGAAAAAGATTATCGGACTGGGCAATAAATCAAAATGTTTGTTGCTTAAACACGAAAACAGTTACGTTTATTCAAGACCGTTATAAATCAGCATTGAATCTAACATTTGCCAGCACGGGGATGTGCGTCACTTCCTGGTCTACAGTCGACTCTGCTTCAAACAGTGACCATCTACCCATTAGATTTGATATTCTGTGCCCTCTTACTTCTTTAGAGTCTCCGGCGCGAATTTTTGTCAATTACCAGAAATTTCAGAGTGTATTAAAAGCGACCCTCAACTCCCAGATAACGGTGCCGGATGACATCAAAGCCATGAGTCTTTGCGCGGTATAAAAAAGTTCATATAAAAGATCTCAGTTCAATATTAACAAAGATAAACGTACTCAATCTCCTTGGTGGAATTCGGAGTGCACGCGAGATTATAGAAGACGAAAAGCCGCTTGGAAAAAACTACTTTACAATAAGTCTCCGAGTAACTGAAGTGATTATAAGTTTGCAGCTGCCACATTCAAGAGAACTGTATCGAATGCCAAAGACGAATATGATAAAAAACATCATGAATTTCTCTCTAAGCCTAACAACAAAAAAGCACTGTTCAGATTCCTTCGGTATAGAAAGTTCATACCGACATCAGCGAATACTACATCGATAATTCTTTCACCATGCGAGATATCTGCTTCATTAGAATTCATAGCAAAGGGATTAGCTCAACGCTTAACATGACGTTTGCCGAATCGACAATTAAGACCTCCCATCGCGGATGACTTTGTGGAAGTCACAGTGTCGGAGCTTTCCAATATCGTTAGATCTTTGCCTGCCTCAGCACCAGGTCCTAATGGCATTTCCAATGCCATGCTAAAAATTTTGTTTGCAATGTCTCCTGAGGAACTTCTAAACACCGTGAATTATTCTCTAAAAAATGCTTGGATTCCTCAAGAATGGGGGACAGCCAAAATAATTCCGCTACTTAAAAAACAAGGAGCTGGCTACAATCTTCACAATATTCGACCTATTTCTCTTACCTAAAATATGGTAAAACTTATTGAAAGAGTTCTATATGATCGCATGATAGATTATATATCTAAAAATTCGCTACTGAGCCCAAGTCAAATAGGTTTGCGGCCTGGTCTCTCTATTTGGTGTTCGCATGTAGACTTGGAAAACCGTATCCAACTTGCTAGAAATAGAAAAGAATTGAATGCTTTAGTGACTCTTGACGTGGCGAAAGCTTATGACAGTGTCGAGTACCCACTACTACTGGACAGATTACAGTCCCACAGTTTTCCGAAATATATAACGACATGGATTTTTGCATTTTTAAGAAATAGAAAATTTTATTGTTTTCAAAACGGCGTTTCTACAACAAAATTCGATCAGACAAGAGGGGTGCCCCAGGAGGCTGTTCTGTCTCCTGTCCTATTTAACCTTTTGATGAGTTCAATTACACTGAGCCGGGAAGTTCATCTCTATGTCTATGTAGACGACATCGCATTTTTCGCGACAGCAAGAGACATCAATTCCCTTTACCTATCCTTGCAAACATACCTCAGTATGCTAGAGACGTGGCTTCACACTCTTCACCTGTCTCTAAACGTAAACAAAAGTGCAGTCCTTGTCTTTCCGCTTTCCGGGCCGATACATTTATCACTAGTATATGATCAGAGAACAATTCCACAAGTAGAGTCGCTTAAGTACCTGGGTATCACATATGATGAAAAACTTAGCTGGCGTTCTCACATAGAAAATATTGCAATGAAAGGGACACGAGCTGTAGGTTTATTACGTCGAATCAGTAACCGGCGATCTGGTATGCGAAGTGACACATTAATTATGATCTACCGTATGTATGTACGACCGATTATAGAATTTGGATGTGTTTTGTTTTCCGGAGGTGCAAAATATAAAATAAGACCACTTGTTCTTTTAGAGAGAGAAGCTCTTCGAATATGTTTAGGCCTGCTTAAATTCGTTGCTAATAACGTGTTATACCAGGAAGCGCGCTTACCTTCTCTTCGCACGAGATTCTGTATGCTTACGGTTCAAACCTACCTAAGGGCTTATGAATCGCCTCTTAGACGTACAGAAAATATATTTATTAGTGAACCAAATTCATTTGTTGAGACAGGTTCAAATTCATTTGTTGAGATCACGTGGCCTCGGTTACATACCCCACAGGTTGTATTTGTGCAGGCACAATTAGCACCTTTAAATGTTCACATTAGGGAAATCATTCCGTTTGATAGGTCCACATTGTCCTTTAAAATAGAATTTGCGTATATTTTCCCCAATAACGCAAAACTGGTGCCACCAACATATTTGAATGCCCTTTTGCAAGATTATTTGGCCCATTTCCCAATAAATGTAATAGCGACTGATGCTTCCTCGTGTGAAGAGAAGGCAGGCGTGGGAATATACTCACCATCCCTCGACTGGTCTTTTTCACTTCGCCTGCCAGATTACACACCAGTTTTTCAGGCCGAACTTCTGGCAATAATTCTTGCATTGAGAAAGTTACCGCTATATGTTACAAAAGTTATTATTGTCACAGATTCACTTTCTGTATACAGCGTGCTTAACGCATCTACAAATTTGACAGCTTTAAACACGTTTTATACATTAGCTCCTCCCCACTTAAAGTTAGTTCATTTAGTATGGGTACCAGGCCACCGAGACATCCAACTTAATGAAATAGCTGATTCTTTAGCACGAGCTTCTTTAAAGGGTCCGGTGATATCTGTGCTGCCGGCAACTGCGGATATCACTGCAGCCAGATATAGGCAGTTTTCTTTGACTGAAGACAAAAAAAGCCTCGCACTAGCAAAATCAACAGGCTTTATACATCTAAATTATTCTTGGAATCGACAGTGGTGTCCCAACCGGCAATTCGAAGTAACATTTACAAGAATGCGTTGCCGTACTTCACAGCTAAATTTTTACTTGCACAGATGTGGTCTGGAGGTATGACCATTATGCTACCTCTGCAATGAACCAGAATCTATCGATCACTTTTTACTATCCTGTCGGCGGTTTTCTAATCATCGACAACGATGTTTAGAAATCCCACTTCGTAATCTAGGACTGCCGTTAAGCAGTTCAGTTTTACTCTCACTTGGAGCCACGGTGTTAGGATATGGCCACGGGAATGTTTGCCGAGCCATTTATAACTTTTTATGTGACAATATTTTCCCATTGTTACGTGATTGCTTTATTTATCCTTCAATAAATTATAGCTTTAGAAAATTCAAAAAGTAAAGTCATAAAACCAATTATATTATTATTATTATTATTATTCAAAATCTACGTATTTCCTTTGCTGTATTTAATTTATTATTAAATTCATATTACTATTCCTATTCAGGCAAGGCTGACTAACTTAGTATAGACTACTCAATTCTTTTATTATTGCTTTATTTCTCATTTTCAGTTAGTCATTTATTTTTATTCTTATACGTATGTATTTATAAATTAATTTATTTCAGATTTCTATCATAATACCACCTGGTTCGTGGCCTATCCCCCTCAGTGGGTTGTGCCAAGTGTTGAGGCATCATCATCATCATCATCACTAGTAACCGTAGTAGATCGCATATTATAGACATAAGCAACTTTCTAAGTTAGAGCATAAATACAACAGTAAGCACGAATACAATAACGTGAAGCGCGCCATTAGGAGAGAAACATCATATACAAGGATAGGAAAACATAAAAAGATATGCTGAGAAGTTCATCCAGCCAGCCCGGGAAGCTACCGAGGGACAGGGTCTCTCTGCTGCCCCCGGCGCGGCCTAGACCCCGGCCATCAGTTTGCAGGATATTTATTAAAGTTGTCTCCCTCAAGTTCTTCAGTGTGTAAACTAAACTGATCTTTGGACTAGTTCTATAAAGTCATCTATTGTATCCTGTTCTACTATAAAACAGTCGAGATCATTTCATTCTCGTATGCTTCTGGGGAGAAAAGAATAGTGAACTGTTTTGTTGTTGTTGCACGAATATTCTTGAAATGTGAAATCGTGTGTGTGACGTGTTTGGCTTGTTTTCTTAGTTTTAACGTATCCTGTGTGATATATCTTAAACAAGTTGTGTAGTAACATATCTAAAAACTACAGGCGATTATGTTCAGCTCGACATTGAAGTGTAGGTAATCCTGCACGACATAACAATTCTGTTAGGGAATCCAGGCGTCGATAACGGTTAAAGATAAATCTGACCGCTTTTCTCTGCACGTTTTCAAGCGTGTTGGTACCGTTACTTGTGAATGGGAACCAGATTATATTAGCATATTCTAGAAGCGGTCTGACAAGTGTGACGCATGCTAAAAGTTTAATGTCACGGTTAGCGTGTCATTGCATCCGCTTGAGGAAAAACAATTTCGTTAAAGCTTTCCCGGCTATGATTTCCACGTGCTCTGTCCAGCTGAGATCAGACGAGATTGTAACACCAAGATATTTGTGCTGGCTTACGTTACGGAGAGTGATGATGTTAAAACCGTAAGAAAAGGCTAAGCCTGTTTTATTTTTTTTTGACACCGCCGTATCCGTATTAATCATCATCTGCCGATTAGAACTATTTCTACCAATCCAAGATTCAATTTCGGTGTCGCTGGCAACCCGGATTTGCCGAGCCCAAAAATGTTCCTTTCATTTTTGGAGTTTTTCGATACTCTAAACAGAAAAGTAGTAGTTCATTGATTGGAAAATGTTTCCATTTGCACCATTTTCCAGCCGACCTCGGAGTCCCCAAAAATGTTCCTTTCTTTTTTGGAGTTTTTCGATACTCTAAACAGAAAAGTAGTAGTTTATTGATTGGAAAATGAAGCATCTGGCCTGCTACTCTACGTAAGGGAAGGGGAGGAGGGGAAGGAAGAGGGTAACAATGGGGGATGGTAATGGGAGGAACTAGGTGAAAGGACACATTGCATAAATGTTATCACAATCATGAGCCCAGGCCCGTGTCGCCTAAGAAACGTGAAAGAGCACACATTTCCTCTCTCGTCTGCCAACTCTGTGGCCATGCGCCTAGCAAGAGGTCCTCCGACAGTGGTGTATTGTATAAATTCCCCAAAGTAGCTGCTAGTGTCAGTCTTTCGCGCGCATATCCAGGGCACACCCCGAGCATATGGTCTATAGTCTCTACAACGCCACACACTGAACAGTCCGGGGAGTCTGCCCGTCCAATTATGTGCAAGTATTTGCGCGTGAAAGCGATGCCTAATCGCAGTCTGTGTAGCGTGGAATTCCACGCAGAACAGAAAATTGGATATCGGCATCAAGCCTTTTGAGGCGGACGTGACAAGCGTATCTTCCCAGTATCTTCTCATCGCACTCCTCATTAATTCCGACAAGAGGCATGTGATGTCCGGTCTAGAAGATGGAACGACAGTTCGCAGGCCATTGCTGAGGGCGCGCCTTGCTTCAGCATCAGCCATATCATTACCATTTAGCCCACAGTGTGCCGGGATATATTGGAACACTATGTGGTGGTGTTTTTCCTGAGCGCATGAAACTATCTCGGTGAACTGCAGTGCCAGAACCTGATATGCGGTGTGGCCCAGGAGGCATCCCAAACTTTGAAGTGCGGATTTTGAGTCCATGACAATGCACCACTCTTGAGGTCGTTCCCCGAAGATGTGGCGAATCGCTTCCCGAACAGCCACAAGCTCGGCAGCGGTTGATGTAGAATTATGATCTAGAATGAAACCTCGAGTCATCTGCTGGGCTGGTATCACCAGAGCTGCTGTCGATGTCTTCGGTGACGCGGATCCGTTTTGTGTAAACATGAACATATGTCTGGTGTTCTGACCAGATGTATGCCAGAGCAAGTTGCTGAAGTCCGCTAACGGGAGCCAATGATTTCTTTAGTATGCCGGGACATGCACGCATACCGAAGGTTGAACCATGACCCAAGGTAGTTTGACGGGGTGAAATGGAAGGGCATAGCTTGATTATTCTCATCAATACAAAGGGCGAAAAACCCACTTAACCTCTTCTCCCGCTCAAAGGTCACATCTTGAAAACAGTGTTCGTAGCTCTTTCAACGGGAAACGCCTGGCACCGGCACGTGGAAGCAAGCCATTTTCGTCTTTTCTATCGCACAGATAAAAACTGAACAGTGAGGAGCTTCTTTGTGTTTAGGAATTCAAGACAGATAAAATTACAGAATGCCGTTTCTACATAGAAAATCTGCTACATTTCTACTGCGTGGCGATAATCGCGATTTTCTCCATGAAGTACCCACATCCGCTCTTAAGGCGATGCCTGAAGTGCGTGGAATGTGCAAATTTTTTAAGCGACGCTTCCTTTTCCTCTTGCCCCCAGTCTGCGTGCGCTGGCTGCTGGTTGTTGGCTGCTGTCTTGACGTGTATGCAACAACTTCCGGCTCTAAACATGCAATGTACAGTGTTTAGAACCTATCTTTGGATTTTTTGTAGAAGCTATGTAGCTACTCGAATAGACAACATGGGTCCCTGTGTATGTGCTGCTGAGAATGTGTCGCTTGGTATGTGAACATTCTTGGCCTATCTCCCCAAGTGAGTAAGTGCTACTGGACCAGGGCCTAAAATAGAATAAAAAATAGCAGTTTTGCCCGAAAGGCGAAGCATCGATTGCGATAGCGAATTAATAGAAAGCTATACCGTACAAAGTAAGGGTAGCTTTTATCGGCTGTATAAACTTGCAAACATTAATTTACTAAGTTAACAAGCATGGTGTCAGCTAGCGTTCAGGCAAACGTGAACACAACACGCTCAATGAGCGCGAACACTCGCTGTCAAAACGGTCTCGTGAGGAAGTGCGGCATCAGCAGCGAGCGAAGTGACCTTCGCAGTGTCTATCGCTTCTACGTGAACTGAGCGGAGAGAAAACAGCATGCACGAAGGTATGAGACGTTGGCGCACCTAGACTCTGCCGCACAGCAGCGAGCTAAGTTAAATTAAAAATTAAATTATGGGGGTTTTAAGTGCCAAAACCACATCGTTGAACTTTATATGCGGCACACCGTAGTGGGGGACTACGGAAATTTGGACCACCTGGGATTCTTTAACGTGCACCTAAATCTAAGTACACGGGTGTTTTCGCATTTCTCCGCCAACAAAATGCGGCCGCCGTGGCCGGGATTCGATGCCGCGACCTCGTGCTCAGCAGCCCAACACCATAGCCCCTGAGCAACCACGGCGGGTAGCGAAGTGACCTTCGCGCTTTCTATCGCTTCAACGGAAACTGAGCGGCGAGATACACAGCACTCACAAAGTATGAGCCGTCGAAGCGCCTAGACAACAACGCCGCCCCCCTCCCTCCCCTCCTCCCGGAATCTAGCGCGCGACGGAAGACGGCGCGCTTCCTTATCGCTTTCCTCCATTGCGCATGTGAGATTGAGCCGGGATTGTCAGCTCACATCGCATGCTTTCACTCGCACATATACAGTGCGCGGTGACGGTGTTACGCCCTTGAACTTTATACGGAAAATCACGGCGACGGCGATACCGATGGCAAAAGTGCACCTGGAGCGTACATATAATTGATATCGCGATACAAGAAGGGGAAAGAAGTGAGGAAGGTGGCAACAAGAGCAGTGGACTGTGGAGAAAGAAGTGAAAGGAGGGAAATGAGGAACTAGGCCGACTCGCAGTTATGAACACACTGCATTGAGCAAGGTGTGTTGAGTTACAGAGACATGAACAAGGAAAGCATATTTAGCGCCAGCGGACAGGGACGGAAGGGCCGCTGGCGGTAAATATGCTTTCAATTTACCAACCTGCCCAATATATGGCGGTGAACAAGGAGAAGTAAAGTGAAGGTAGCTTAGTAAGCATCAAAGAAGGCTTCTTATCGCTGGTTCAGACATATGCTTGGGATCCGCCAATTTTCAGTTTCCTTTTCGCACAATATTCGATGATGATTGAGCTATGTCTGGTACCTGCCAATCATCTAAGAGAGCAGATGCCACCGAAAAAGTGGGGGAAAAGGCAAAGAAAGCTTCGCTTTAAAAGAATCGCTTAACACTTGCCTAACATCAAGGAAGCGCACAAATATACTGACAGCCTCGGCGCAGTTAAGCATCTCAAACAAGTAACGACAACATTGCGTATTTGTGAGCAGATACACAAAATTTTAAATTCTACACGTGTGAATGTTACTGTCCACTGGGTACAGGCAGATGGTCATGACCTCAACAATGACCTTGTGGATCGCATTGCTCCCTCTTTCTCGACACCCGTAACATCTCCTCTTTCACTTCCCTCTGACCTCCGCTGTGTTTTCATTGCCCGAAAAACCATCCTCCTGCGTGACACGCGTGCGCTCATCCCCCGCGTGTCTGCTCCCTTCCCGACAATCCTTCTCGGGTGGAGGAAGTCTCTCTCCGGAGATTTCGGGCTGGGTTCCTTACACCAGCCGTCACTTGTGCTTGTGGTCAACCGTACGAAGACACTGCCCAATGTCCGAAGTGCTCTGCTCCTGCGTCTGCAATGGATGCCCACCATCTACTTTGTACGTATCCTGGGACAAAGGCAATTCGAGAAAGTGTTCTCAAAGACGTGCAATTGAAGAGCGATCAAGTAGAAGACTGTGATAGATAGATTGTGGACAAAGCATGTTAAAAGTCGCTGTAGCATGCAGTTTATGAAACGGGCCTGCATGCTTTTATTAAACCGCCATTATGATGTTATGCCACGTGACAAACCAAGCAAGAAAAAAAAACAGTAGAAACACCGAGTATGTACCACAATCTCGGAGGAAACAGCTGCGATTCGCTGAGTATGTGCAAGAGGGCATGGCAGTATCTTACTACATCAAAGGAAGAGGCGTTTGCTAAGATGAAGAGTATGTTAGTGATATTTTTTTGATTACGTGGGATATACCTCGAGGCATGTGTTGTAAGAAAAATGAACCAAATAGATATCAAATAAGCGCATGCAGCACTTAGTTGCAGGTATTGCAACAATGAGTTTGAGCATTTTGTTGTCCATTATTTAACAGATATACTTCCCCGTAACATTATGCTTGGCAGACTTTAACAGATGCTGGCAACACTTTATAAAATACTTGAAATTTTTAATGTATTTTGTGAAAAGTATTCTCGCAATGTAGTTCTATGCACTACATTTCACTGATATTGCATTCTATTGCACAGTATATCCATGTATTAATCAGCAAATGAGTTCCCAGATGTAATACAAGTTTCTCTCTTTCGTCCGTCATGCAAGCTGGAGCAGCACCATCATTTCCACGAAGGAAGGAAAAAGACCAGGAAGAGGCGTCACTTGACAAGGGAATTAAGCCCTCGTCACATCATAAGCGAGCGGGAATTTCTTGCCGATGTGCTCTCGGGCATTTTACAAGGGACAGTAGAGCGGCTGGCTGCGTCGTCACCAGGTGCTACTATAGGATCCACATATAACCAAGAGCCACCAATTCCGCATTGCCGAAATTTAGATATGGGGCCTAGTACGTAATGCGCCTCACAATCAGTGCCTGCAGTTGTCGGATGAGGTCCTATTCCTTGAGTCCCCTCTTCCTGCTGATAACTCTTTGCACGGCGTCTTGCTACGACGTCTACTGTCTCGTTGCTCTCCTATGGACCCTCCGACCGTCCATATACTCATGTCTGTATGCAGGGCATGTCTGATCCCCGTTATCTATTCGAGTTGGTCTGGGAGTTTCATCATGACCACATTGACAAGTGTAGGCGAAAGCACTGCTCCTTGTGCCGTTCCGCTATTCGGTGTGTCTACTAGCTGCAACCTCAGAGTTCCCTGCTCTAATGTGGCTTTACGATCCGTAACAATAACCGTCATAATATCGTCACCGCCGCTGTCGACCTCTGTCTTCAGCCGTCACACACTAACTCGCGTTACAAACACAACTGCCTGATCTACAGAAACGCGTTGGTGCATCTGACAACTCTCTGAAGAACTCTAAATGATGCTGGATAGCTTTCTACCTGCGTAACAGTTCGCATAACATCAATTTGCACCGTCCATTGGACCTGTATAACCTTTCCCCTTGTTCTTTTTAAGAGTCTTACACGCCGTTACTGTAGAACCTTATTACTGAATTTTCATGTTGAACCTAAATCCTTCGAACAATGGTCCCAAAAAGGCAAAACTCGACATGATACGAAACAAATGTTGATGTACCAATATTTCCCGTCAGTTACTTCCTTACATGCATCGACGAGCAACTCAGAATTCCACGCAACAATGAGCAAAAAACTGAAACGTAGTGCGGGATGATAATCGATACAGAATACCGGCACTTGTCTAGCGCTTGTGATCGATGTTGTGTATGTTTTTATGCTGCGCGCCACCTTCTTTGTTATTGAGCTCCTTTATCACAAAAGGTTTTGTCGTGTCTGACGGAAGGACAGCACAACCGTGGAGCGAAAACAATATGGCTTTATTTAGCCATCAGCTTAACAGCGGTGGGCGATCGAACTGCCCGCTTCTATAATTACAGGAATGAAACTGCACGCCAGCTTGAATGCCGGCGCTTTTGAGCACAACCAAACAGTGATAACGCTTGCATCGCTACCACGGCGCATGCCTGTAGCTGTCACGCCTTGTCGCCTAGGCGCTCGACATATCAGTATTATTGACAAGGCATGTGAGAAGTAGCTGTCGCAGTATATGCATGAAACAGGCTTCCATGTTTGTGATTTCAGTTACACGTTATGCCGCGAGAAAACCGACACAAATAAAGAATTGCGGCAGATTCAACGTCCGTTTTGGAATCTACGATAAGCGGTTACGCGAAGTAATCGGTCAAGTTAAATGCTACGTACGCAAACAGATTAATGGTGAGTGCAACTGTATTCTACTTCCAAGTTATGCGATTGTTTACTACTACTGCTTAAAACTATACGCAAGTTCACATGGCCTCATGGTATGCGACGATATTCGAATGATGACTCGCATGCTAATGCGCAGTTTTGTGAGTGAAGAAAGAAACATTGCGTGCTATGATGTATGTTCAGGGGCGTGAGAACATTGCGATGCATATTCAACCCTTCAGCACCTTTGAAGAACAGTAATAATTCACTCAGCACCACCAAGCGACCCACGATTCTTCATTTTGTTGTGCCCGGCGAGATGTCCTTTGACCTTTGCATACGTCATTTGGTCACTAAACCTCCTTCGTGCTTTCCGTTCACGCGCCACAGTTACGTGGAAGACCCACTACTAAGTATAGTCGGCGAGACGCCCATGCCAAATTTGGAGGAAGAAGCAAAACAGCTCGCTTCAAAAGCTACCCCTGAACGAATGTAATGCGACATTGTTATCAGGATCATCAAGTTTGCACTGGCCATATGATTGGCTTACAAACTAAATTACGAGCCCTTCAATTGCACATATTGTGTGCTGATGTAAAGATAGGCTCACTATGTCACCACCCTACAGTAAACAGTCTTCTTGGTCGACCCAGTTTAATAACATCCCCTGAATAATCCCCACTTGATTCATTATTACAATTTCTAGAAAGTCATATCCTACTTTTTAATAAAGCATCTTCTAAACATGAATATTTCAGTACTACACGGTCTCTGGGATCGGTCAACTTTACAATGTAAGAAACCGACTGGAAGCCCAAGGGATGTGGCGGTACAGACAAAGCTGCGCAATAAAAATAAGTACGACCAAGTTGCTTAACATCTAGGGCGTCTAAATGTAACTGTTCATCAACTATAAGCCGGGATACCGAAAGAAATGCAAGTATTAAAGGGGAACTTCTAATTTTGGCATTTTAATAACTATCATAACCGCTATTCATGATGGTGATAGGTAGTAATTACACCAGGATGAAGTTGTGCAGAAAAACCGTGCTAAATAATTAGATGTGTGCAATGACATTTATTTTTAAATCCAGCTGTAGTTCTAAAATTAACGGTACAAATTTATATACGAAACGGGAGAACATACAACGTGAACAAGTAGGAATAAAAGGGGAGATGCATTCTTAATGAATAAATTTATTAGACGGGAATCGCTGATATTCTCACCATAAGAATTAGATTGCCAAAGAAGGTGAGTATATATGTTCGCGTGAACATTTGCGCTATATATGGCTGTTATAAAAGGAAACCTATGCAGCTTTGAACAAGTGAACGTCCACTAACTTTTCTAAACATGGTCCTAACAGGAACAAAGTGTTACAACACTTCAGGCAAAATAAAGCGACATATCGTTGAAATCCTTGAACATACGCTTTAACCAGTCATGATTCATGTTACACGTCAAGCATCAATGAGGTACCCAGAAATGCCACCGACGCCGCAAGAAGGTAGTTACAAGAATGTAGACTAGTAGGACACATAGCTTCAGAGCAGTCCGAACGCAATATTTCGGAGCCGTGAAGCGGCGAACTACGCAAGGCGTCGTTTTACGTGGAATAATCATTGGCCGTCCTACATCGCAGTGGCAATTGCATACGGTCACGTTTCTGCGCGTAAGAAGATTACGCAGATTTGTAAGGAGTGCAGTATGTCGAAAGATTGCGTTTCTAACGGCCCTTCACATGGCGTCTACTGCAACGCTGCAGGGAACCTTACATGAACACCGCATAATTGACGCGAGACAGAAAGACTCTAAGTCAACTTTTTTTGCGGTAAACATTTCGCAGCACAAAGAGTTCCAAAAATAAAGGACAGGTATGTAAGCATTGCCAACACGCGAAAATTAAAGAAACGCAGAGGAACATGCAGCCGCAAGTCTATTCGACAAAGAATGCTTTGCAGAATATAAATATAAATGTTCCTGCGTTGTATAGTCACAGCTAGACACTTGTTTAAGGCGTGACCATTTACGGGCTTTTCGCTGATTTGTCTTTAAGACTCATGGCGGCGAGAAAAACATGCTTGCTCACTGCATTCCTTCCTAAGCCCAGTCACATTGGTGATTTGCTGCAATAGATACGCGAAGAAAAATAATGATAGCGGAATACTTTCTGAACCACAAAAATAATTGATTCGAAATAAATATCCAAACACGTAAGCAAACAAACATTGCATAATCCCGCACACGTCCTTTCGCCCAGACTCAGACGACACTAGTGATGTTGAGGATGTCGAGTGTTGAGGCATTGAACGCCGACACCATTGTCGTCATCGGGGATAACCTCGTCGCCCAAGCGGGAAAATGGCCCAGGTCGAACATGGCGTTGCCGACGGTCAGCAGTGATAGCAGCTCGAGTATGATAGTCACAATCTTGACTGGAAAGCCGATTTTAATCTGCGAATAGATACCGATGAAGAACGGATATTGAGACAGACCACTTTGTGTAATAAAAAGCACATTATTTGTCAATATGCACATCCGTAAAGGTTGAAACATCTCAGCTAGCATTGATAACAGTCAAACAATTTCACTAAAATGACCAGAAATTTTGTATTGAGAGAAATGTTCCTTGGTTCAAAACGCATTTTAACCTATTTAGGCAGATGTCTTAATATGTACATAAAAGGCATTAGGGACGTACACAATCAAATGACTGATAGATAAAGAAAGTTAAACAAAATTTGAGGCAGAAAAGAACTATCCTGAACTAAGCATAAATATAATTCAAGACTGACCAGATCTTAGAAAAATCTATGTAGATGCGATTTAGTTGTCATGACTATAAATACTGATGCTGCAGTAGAAAACATCAGGTATGTATACTTTTATACACCAATGATGTACGTTTTAGTATGGCATTATGAAGTTAACTGACGTTATATTCAGGAAAAGCTCACAAGAGCAGATTTGCAACACATCGAAATATTCTTTAAGTGACGCTACTCTTTAGTTACGCCTTGTACGACTTTTTACGATATTCTGATCTCTTCGGAAAGAAGAAGAAGTTTCTGTGAAACAGCATTGCATTTACTCTACTTTCAGGTAAATTCTCAAATTCGCCATCAGGCGACATGAGGACCTTTCAATAAGTCTTGTCCGAAATGTTGAGCTTCAGAGGTTGTAAACCACCATACACGGCAGTGTTGAAAAGAAAAAAAAATGTCATTGTTAGTATAAGGGATGGATGTTGAAGTGAAATTAAAGAGGCGATGTTACGAGGAAGCGAGTTGCTACTCTTCTCGTTGCAAAGGCATCTCTCCACTTTGCTGCTTTCTCAGATATCGGTGGCGAGAGCTCACGTCACACCGCCGTCACGATTTGTACCTCGTCTTTCTTTAATTTCCCTCTCGTTTCTTTATGCTGTAGGACGCATTTCAGGTGCCACTTTTAGGCTCTCTTCGTGTTGTCGCTGGATGTTCTTGCGCGGCAGCGAGGGACTATTAAGCGGTAGGCGACATTTAAGATTGGGTGTCTTCGCTAGCAATTGTTTGTATGCAATAATGATAGTGGTCTGCGGACTTTCGCCTTATTTGACCTGTTTTCAGGGTTTCTTTTTCTAATTTTATATTGTTTCGGTTTGATTGGCCTAAAGCCTCGCGCCACAAATTTCGACACACCTCATTTTATTTAGGTTCTTTTTAAGAGCTGATAGCCCCCAAAGTTCAAAGTGCTCAAACCAGCTGAAGAACACAATACAATAGGGCTGGCGAAGTTTATCACCATAGCGTGCTTTTAAATGCTTTTCTTTTGGTACATGAAATTTCGGCATGCGTACGCACACGCTTGTTGTGTAATGAAAAATTGGGATTACCGTTTAGCACTACACTCGCATTATGTAATCTATAGTGCTAAACGACATTGTCGCTACATCCTTACTTTGTTACTTAAGAAGAGATATCTAGGATACTCAGATATCTGTAGACAGCGTGCTCAGGGAGGTGAATAATGAGAGCCTTATAATATCAGCCGATATATTAGGGTCGCGCTCGTGGCCGGCCATATTTTTTAGCGCATGAATGGCAATGACAGTTAAGCCAACAGTTTGAAACTTGAGACACTTCCTCGAATAAAATTACGAACCGATACACGCTGACTGGTGCGTAGGTGATAAAGGAAAAAACGCTAGTGTTTAAACCTTACCGCGTTTCTCAAGAAAAAAGTTTTCAAAGTGATTTCAGAGGTTTGTTGCTTTCGCATTTGTCCGGATATTCTGCTCGTTTGGCGAGATTCCGAATTTTAATGAATATTTTGTCTAAAATGTAACATTTAATCGGTAACTGCCAACTTATTCAATTAGGTGTGTAGTAATTGAGTAATATTTTGATTTGTTTTGTTCAATACCATCCATTTTCGCCAGTAATCAAAACCAAATAATTGCAGGAAGATTACGCAGAGCACCTGGCAAACCTGATTTCTACTATACTTTGCATTAGTTTTCTTTAAAAAATGCAAACATTCTTGTATTTCTGTGCATGGCAATATACTTTTTCTCATTTCAGAGAAAAAACAATAACTTTCCTGGTGTTTACAATCACTAAACGAGTGCCTATAAAATGGCGGTGTTTGCGTGTTGGGAAGTAAAAAAAAATAGGACTACCTACCTCGTTTGTTCCAATCATTGCCATCGAGAATAATTTCAATTTAGAGGGCCAAAGTTCGTCCAACGAAGGGCTTCCTTTCAAGATGTTAGCTTACCTGCATGACAGCTAGTCGGCACTCATCGCTATCACGTGAAAATATTTGGGCACTGGCGACTGCAGCCACACATGTGAAGAAGAGCACCTTGCACGCTCTGCTTACCATCTCCCAGCAAGACATACGCGCGTAGTCGAAGAGCAGCGCGTTTCCGTAGCAAGACACTGGCAGCAGGAACACCATCGAGGCCCCCTTGGTCACCGGCAGCAGAAGCAGCAGAGGGTTCCAGTGGCGCTCGCTGGCCTATACGTAGCATCGAGTGGAGGTGTAGGAATTGGGTCAGTTGAGGTGTCAGGATAAGGAACGCCCTCTTAAGGAGGACGAACAGGTTGCGAGCAGACTGAAACGTTGTCATATTTTATTAGCTTTCGTGTACCGCTTAGGCAGCTCAGGTTACGGGAGTATGGTGACGCCGAAACTTTGGAATTTTATTTGCAGACGTTTGCTTGCCTAATGCGTTTGTGTTTCAATGTACAATCTGTACAATAGTGTTTTGGGACAACTGCGTACCCATGCTCTACACAACAACACCACAGCGCTTCAGCAACGAACAATAATCAATCATTCATTCAATCACTCCATCGAATAATCAACCAAATAATCAATCAGTTTTATTAAGGGGCCCAGGAACAACCTGCTGGGATTGGTACTGGCAGTAGTGAGAATTTGTACTGATATTGACTCTTCTTGCGGAGCACTTTGTTCTAGAGAAAATGAGATGGCGCTTTCGGCGGCACGCCTTAACGTCGCCTCAGCGACCGCGCACGAATACGAAACCATTACCGCTTCTGCCTTGCTTCTGTGCGATCAGTTGTCGAAAATGCAACTGAGTTTTCGCTAACGCACTGGCCTCCAATGATGCTGGGTTAAATTATGCGGATTGAAGAAGTGTGCCGCTGTTGGTTGGGAAATGGTGACTGGCATATTATGGAATGTAATGAATGTGTGTGGCCAACTTCACGGACCGCTTCTGCACCTGTCCGTACGTGTTTCCGGCACTTAGAGATGTGCAGCTTTCCTCGAGGATAGAGAAATTTACTCCTCCGCAAGCGCTGTATGGCTAACCTTCAGAGAAAGGGCTTCAGCCCCGGAGCGTCGGCAAGAGTGAGTACCGCTATTTACACAGTGACAAATGAAGTAGCGCCACTTCCTGTCATAGTAGGTTTCGCGCACAGTACTTGCACACATCAGCCCCAATTGGCACGGAAACGTACGCCCACTCTTTCGCCAGCATGTCAAGGATAAGTGAATGGGCGCGCACTTGAATATATGCGCACTATATACGCACAATAAATGAGGCTACTACACCGATAGCGCACGAATGGTCGACTCTGATTGTTTCGTGACGGCCCACAACAGTAAGCTAGTTACTATAGGGATAATACGTCTTTGCTACAAGGTATTACAGTGTACAGAGCAGCTACGTTTGAAGCCTTGCGCGCAGCAAGAACAAATCTAACGGAACTGAGTATACCCGCGAGCGATTAGGCAGAAACTAATCAGATAGTGTCCGCACCGAGGAGCATTACTGAGTCAGAAACATGACAAGCCGCTGCTTCAAAATATTTGCCAAATAAAGAACTAATAGGAAAACACGCTAATCCTGATTCAATTATTGAGCGGAAAGTTTGGATAGCTTGGAATACATATTTAGCCCATCGTTTAGAACAAGCACCATATACGCTGCGAGCAGCGTATATGGTAATCCACACCCCTTGCCACTATTTGGGCTATATAAATGTCCTCTTTCACAAATTCCCGACGGTGTTTCCGTTCTCGAATTCTTGTTCTCTGAAAAATTATTCAGAGCAGTAATGTGATAGAAGCAAGTAACATAATGGAAGCGTGTCACGTCGCGTACACTATTTTAAGTAAACTAATGGCTGCATCAGTAGCATCACACGCGATTGACTGTTTCATGAATACGCTATTTACTTTCGTCAATCACGATCCTGTATTGATGTATAAGTCCAAAGTACAGCACTAATACAATTATCAGTTCTTTTTTTTCAAGAACAGTCCGAAGAACAACGCAATGTCAGTGACTGAATGTAGTGGGAAATGGTAGAATAAAAATATCATGTGAACACTGCGTCGAAATACTACATGACTAAAATACTATGCCGTAGTAATAAAGAGAGAAAGTGTTACTACCCTTCCTAGTGACGACCCCTTCCTGTACTCAGGGGCAATAAAGCACAGGCGACGTTTAAATGCTCCAAGTTTCGAAGGTATACTGATTATGTGCAACCGCGCACAAGTTCTACTTGATCAATATCTAGCCGTCTATTATAGGCTCACCAGTTTAAATCTCAGATGGACAACAAAGTAGTGCCGAAATACGCTACAGGGAGATTTACACTGCTGGCCTTCGTTTGCAACTATTTTTCTTGTGTCCTTTATACGTACGCCTGCTTTGCCTTAGGGTGAACCGATCTTGAACCGATCTTGGCTCACGTAGCAGTTCGTCTGGGAGCAATCGTGACGGCAGTGGTGTTCTTTTCTCTGGCTCGGAGGTACTAAAAGCACAACAAGCGCCCAGACTGTGTCACAGAGCAAGCTGTTACACTATAGTTGTGCAGATCGTCTATGTGAGCCGATGACTAACTGCATAAAACTGTAACGTCAGCGCAGCCAGCACGTACCATAGACACCATGGGGGCCATGAGGTGGAGCACGCTGTCATGGCTGCTCTTCATCTCGACCAGGAAGCACTGGATAGTGAACAGTAGCGCCACGGCCAGGCCGGGGTGTATGTCCGCCGCCGCTGACACTAGTTCCAGGCGCAACGCGTTCACCTCACCCAGCTGAAGTGGCAACAAAAGCGCGCGCACACTGAGGATATTCGTGTGTGAGAGGTTTTCTCCAAGTAGTGTTTAGCTTTAAGACGAAGCTTTAGCTCGGGGGCTCCTATCTCAATATATGTAAAGGAGAAATCTAGGGACTCTTGGTAGCAAATTTTCGATTTAGGCCGTCATTTCTCTTTAAAAAAATGTTAAAAATCGCAAACATTTAGAAAACGAAACTATCAAGTTTACAACTCTGTAACTCAGCAATGAAAAACGACTTCACAATTCTGTAAGTTGCATCTAATAGTACATCTACAGCGGAAAAAATTGGTGTGTTGTACTTGGCTTTCAAATATACCACTAATATGTTAGTAGGACTTTTCAGCACCGTTGTAAACAACGTAACAAATTCATGTAAGATATAAATTGATAAATCAGATTTATCCGCTGTAGGAGCTCTAACGGATGCCGCTAAAAGAACTGCGATATCTTTACTTGGTGCAGTGCTATAAACTTGCAAACTTCGTGATATATTTTTTTTGAAGCTTACCAATTTCTGAAAGTTACTTTTAACATATTCAGGCTCTACATCAGGATTGCGCTTCCCACAGTCACTAGAATTTTACTTTCTTTCTCAATTGCAAGAAATTTATTTAAAATCGGCCGAGTGGTTATGTCAGATATGCGTTTCTGCGTTTTACATGCATTTGAATAGGCGGCATCGCAGTTGGGCCCGAGCTAAAGGTTCCTCTTAAGCTAAAACGTCAACTCATACGTATGCATATAGCACGCGTATTTGCTGAGCGTTCAAGAGCCAGTACAGCTGAAATTGTGAAGAGAGCGGCAGCAAGGAATGTTCGCTTTTGGACACGTACGCGCGCTCCCTGCTGCCAGTGCGTTGTGATGGCGACTGCTGGCGCTAGCAGTAAACCTATAGCACAAGTCTTCTTTGCATTATTATTGCGATAGCAATTATATGGGCACTCCAAGCGAATTTCTGCCGTCGTCGCCGCCGTGCGGTTCCGTAGAAAGTCTAACGGCGATAAAACCGTCACCGCGCGCCATACGCTGTGTGTGCGAGTAGAAGCGTGTGAGGGTCGTAACCACTAGGCCATACAGCCACGCTTCCAGAGCATGCATTCGTGCGAACCATATGATTGCGTTCGAGGGTCGTCGTCTTCGTCGAAAAAAAAAAAAGAAGAAAATGGTGATACGTCATCGAGGCGAGGTCCAGCCCGTGCACTGATTTGTTGTGAGATCAGTCGCACCCAGGCACAGAGCGTGTTCCTAGTAGTCCCTAGGGGCGTATAACCAAATACCTAGACTGATCTAGGGAGCGTGTGGCTTAGCGCCTCGGCCCTCGGCGAAAAAAAGCACCTAGAAGCATGGTACGCGCGAGCGGCGCACGGCGGCGCCAGTGGTGGAGCACTGGGCTTGAATTATCTGTACTAGAATTATCTAGTACACTCTAGCTTGGGCGCAAATAGAAACACGCGAGCCGGAATAGGTTAAAACAGTGTTGTCAGCTAGCAGCTTCCGGTTGACGCGGCGGCATACCCGGCGCACGTGTTTTTCTACGCGGTTTCAACTGTCAGTCGTGCGAAGCTTTCCCTCCGCTTTGTCGACCAGCAATATCGTACCATTAATGCAGCTGATTTCTAGTTTCCATTCAATCAGCGCACGATGAGGAGCCAAGAAAGGCAAGGATAGCTTTTATTCATAAAGGAACAGGAGCGTTGTTGCTTAGTACTGCTCTGCCTGCGGGTCAGTCAGACTGAAAAAGTTACCGTTATACGATACTTTATCAAGCGTATAGAATCATTATAACGGTGCAAATACCTAGACTGATCTAGCGCTGAAAATGATAACTTTGCGCACTGTCAACGGCATTTCTCGGTCGAAACTCTAGGTTCATTCTGCTGCGTTCTGCTTTTGCGGCTGCTGCTGAAGGAGTTGCCGCGCGGGCACTGTGTCTTGAAAGCGATCAGCTATGTGGCCGAAGTGCGCGCCCGCGGGGCCTCATCTTCAAAAACGATCTGCGATGGGTACAAAGTACCCGCGCTGAGTGCCGGTAGGTTCGTATGCGCTGTGCTTTCGACGTTCGCGTTGAAGCGATACGAAAGACAGCGCGAAGAACAATTTGCCCGCTGGCTTTGGCGCGCTTTATACGCCCGATAAAACTACTATCCTTACTTCATATAGCTGTCTACCAATTTGCTATCGCAATTGATGCTTCCCCTTTCTGACGAAACTGCGACTTTTTGTCCTTGACTTCTCGCACGTAACCGTCCTCATAAGGAATAACTGCCAACTATTCTCACCAGTTTCATTGCTCATTAACATACGAGCCTCATTTTCCGCATTGGTGCATTACATTACTATCGCTATCAATGCTTTTAGCTTTCGGCCGAAATTGCGACTTCTATTTCTTTTTTTTTTTGGCCCCGATGACCAGCTATCAGCAATGAAAAGACCGCTGCGTGCGTAAAATTCAATAAGCGTCATTTATCAATGCTAGGTGAACTGAATAGTTCTGTTTAGTACTCCTAAATCAGAACACGGCACAGCGCGTCAGGTGAGCGGCTACGTGCCTGGAAACAGAGCGTCATGGCGCATCCGGCTCCGGCGAGCAGGATTACGCCCCAGGGCACGCGAGTCTGGATCACATCGGTCGAGACGATACCTGCAGCCACAGAGCCGCGGGGACGTCGCGCAGGAGCCATGAACGCAAGTGACGTCAGGCCCACCATCACCGTCTGCGAGCGAACCGCGCTGCGCGGTGACCTAAAGTAAGTATTGGCAGGAATGCTGGAATTGGGTAGCGAACCTTCCGATGGAGGAAATCTTGTTCCTCTCGCGATGACACCACGGGAAAGGGCCCTTACACCCTGTTCATTTTTTTGTGGATCTTCCATTCTCCAGTATTTCATATTGTACAGGTGTGCATTTTGTGTCCTTTTAGATTGTTATTTCACAATTGCCTCCTTACATGAATTATCGCTGCGTGCCGACCCTGTATATTATATGGCTGTATTTGTTTTCTGTGCGACATATGTCATCAAGCTAACTTTTTGTAGGTTTTTGTATAGGATCCATTCCCTTATTGTCCGGGACGAACAAAACATTCATTCAATTTGTTTTTGCATTCAAAGTATTACAAGTCATGTAAATAAGGTGAAGGACGAGATCATAAAGCCCTGTTTCATTTGCACTCTATCGGCGCATAGGGCACGAGAATTGACTACAACGTTAATCTTACTGGTTCCGTGTACGAAAAGAGTGATATACGGACGTTTTCTACGGAGCAGAATGTATGCAAATCAACAGTGCTTGATTGCATTGCCACCACCAGATGTGTTAAGGGATGTTGGTGTTTACGAAGGGAGTGACTTCTGGAATTTGTGGAGAAAGCAACACACTTAGTATGAGGGGCGCCTAGATGATTGTGGGAGGGAGGTGCATTTTACAACCAGTCCCGTTCAGAATGCAGCTTCCGCAGCAGGTAACGAACCCTCTAACTCGTATTCATGGACAAAAAGTGGCAGGCTGCAGGTAGCCGGTGATTAATCTGCTTGAGCTCACTGTCCTAAATATCTGGCAAATAATTTTCGCGTAAATTATCAAAGTGAGGAAAAATTATCATCCACCCTGCCTGAAACTTAAGCGCAATTTTAAAAGCGAGTCAACCGCAACATGATCGAGGCAAACTCTAGTCATTAGGCTACTACCTTTCGCGAAGCCATATATATTGTTTCGGCACCTCTAATAGAACTAAATCGTGCGTAGTACTGATGCACAGGAACCTACACGTATCAAATCCGAACGCTTGAAGAGAGATTTCTGCATCTAGCTTTGCTGCGAAACAGTCGGCATAGCATTTGTAGAAGAAAAAATACTATTTTGCCGCACCATGAGAAAAGCCTCGATCGTTTGAAATGTTTATAATAACAAAGTTCATTGTGGATGCTGATGTATGCATTCGAGCATTGCAGGCAAAACCTGACACATGCTTTGCAAACATCAAAACGAGAATTTACACAACCGATCCAACGTAAGACCGCTTCTTCATTGGCTTGCATTCGGGGCAAACAATACTGATGATACCGATCAGGACGATTAGCGGCGCTCGCCGCAGACAAAATCAATGGAGTAGGGTGTTCACACAAAAAAAAATTCGGTATACCAGCACTAAAACTAAATAATTGTTTCATGCTAATGCCGTTGAGTTGAGAGATACCATGGGCTGAACTTCCGGCGATACTCTTTATAAGCACACAGGGTGTTTCACGTAACTTGAGCCAAACATTAAAAATATGCAAATGCTACGTAGCTGGATCAAACCAAGGTATAATTGTTTGCCATCGCTTGGAGATACTCAGATTACTTTAACAAAAAGTGTTTTATGCCAGGGTCCTCGATAAACTTGCGTTACAGGGTGTAACAGATGTGATGTTCGGCGCTAACGAGTAAAATATGTTTTGTTGACAGGGATGGCACCGCCATCTATCAGCAGGGAAACAAAGTACTGCATCTTGACACTAACGAGCACCGACAGGGAGGACAGGGAGCGCTACGGTAGTCGCAGCGCAGCGGAGGCTCCAGCGCGGTATAGCCTGGTGCGGGCACTTGCCGCACACGGTTTGCCTTTCGCGCCGGATTAGCCTGTGGCACCTCGTCGCCTACGGAGAGCAGCTTCAACATGCATCAGCAGTGCTTACACGCCACCTACTGCTTCGTTTGTGATGGCAACAACTAAGAAAACAGCTGCGCTAAGCGGCGCAGAAAGGCAACGGCGTCGACGGGCGAACCACGCTTTGGTCCGGCGAGACACGCCAGCGTGAAGCAGAACGCCTTCGCGTGTTCGCGGCGCACAAGTGAGCGCGTCGCAACTCAACTGGCTGCCCATGATACTACGGAGTAGGACTAAAATACTTGTACCGTCGCTGAAGCGACTCGGCAGCTGGACGCCGCTCACCAAGCAAACCTGCAAGACGGTTGCCGGCCCGCAAATTGTGCGCCTTTCTATGCAGCGGACCGAGAGTTCACAACGAAAACAAGCTAAAGTTTCTGTGAAGACACGTTTCACTTTCCTGTTCTACCAATTCCTATGAACAAGGGATAAACCGTAACTTTTTACAGGGAAGTTGTATATGGCTAGCCGATTCGTCCGTCCGTCGCTTGTACGAAGAAACTATCATCATCAGCAATGGCTCGAGCGTCGTCGTTCTTCTTCCACAGCTGGCTCGTTGGCGCCCCTCGGCGCAACCGCGCGAACGCACTCGTGCCACTGCTACCGCGTTCGTCGTCGTCGTCTTCTTCCACAGCTGGCTCCGCTGCCGCTCATCATTCCAGCGTAGAATTTCACTTCTATTCTGTCGGCGTAATGGGGAGGCCGCGTTTACAGGGGTTGTATGAGCCATTGCTTAAGGGGGTATGATCCATTCATTGTCTTACGTGACGGACAGATTTAATTTTGAAGCACTTTAATTTTGAAGAATCGCAAGCGGCAATACGACAACGGCGGATTGCGGGCATACCGTCAGTGACGTCGTTTTCTCTGTCGCAGCCGAACGTGTGTGTACCCTCATTAAGAAACACAAAGATGTAACCAATAATTGAGAAACACTTTAATGTAGCATGGGGATTAACCCAGTGATAAACACCGGGGCCGCATGTTCCAGCTTCGCTGGTTAACCATCTGTACGGAGTGCTTGGGCGGTGATTTTTTAAATTCCACTTACTCGATAATTAGTCTTAAGTAATCAACTTCTCAATTATTATAAGTACATGAAAAGTGTCAATGAGAAAATTGTAGAGGAACATGAAAAGCTCCCGATACGGTTTCTGTTGCTCAATACGTGCAACATAACAGTGTTTTTCCGAGCGTGAAAGAAGCCCGCGAATACACGCAAAATTGCCGCGCGACTGGCCGCTCGAGGCACTCTGCGTGTATTCGCGGGCATATTTCACGTTCCGAAATACACTTATGTAGCACGTATGCAGCACCTTTTATGTAGCACTTTTATGTAGCACGTATTGAGCCGCAGAAAGCTGCATCGGGAGTTTCTCATGTTGCTCTACAATTTTCTCACTGTTTGTTTTCATGTAATTATAATATTTGTGAAGTTGATTCATTAATTTATACTAGTGATCTAATTAGGCGGAATGCGAAATATAATATGGGTATCGCCAAGCGACAGCAAACAACGTTACCTTAGTTATGTTCAGCTACGTGGCATTTGCATATTTGTAAAGTTTGGCTCAAGTTAAGTGAAACACCCTGTATGTTGAGGTCATATTAGAATCAAGGGGCCAGTAAACCACTATGAGCCCGATGGCGAGCGAGCGATTTCTTGCTCGCCTTCCCTGCGCTTCTTACGGGTCCTCTCTCCACATCGCCGTATATTTTCAGGAGACACGTGGACACCACATCGGAACAGAACGCTGTTGGCGCTATTTCCTTATGTAAGAACGCCATCCACTTACACTTATCCGAACTCTGTGCTTTTCGGTAAATCCTGTTTTAATCACACACACATTGCAAAATATATTACACGAGGCACCAAGGCGAGACGACAAAAGGATAATCGGGCGGGTGACATGCATGGCAGCAGGTGCGCTACTGATCGGAACGGATGTGTTTCATAGATGGACTACTCAAGAGCTTTTACCCTGTTGTCCTTACGTGCATGATCATGTTGGTGCTACAGCGTACGAATACAGGACCGGAAAAGCACGAGAATGCGCACGTGATTGTTTCTTTTTATTTTACGCGATTAGCATTCCTTGGAAACTTTACCACTTCCCGGTTCTCCGTTTGTATCTACCCTCTTCCTCCCAATGATCCCAGCTGGCTACTAGCTTGGGCTGCTAGGTATGGGCTCGCTGCTGTCTTGTCGAATAGACAACATGGACAACTGGGTACGGCGCCGAATAAATAAGATGATCGTCATGACATTATGTACACGATAGGAGTTGTATAATCTGTTTAAATGTCACAGGTAGGGGGCGGGGGGGGGGGTGTTAGGGGCCCTTCTATGGAGTGCTCTGAGCACATCTCAGTCAAGTGGATTTAGGACGTTAGGTACGTAAGGATCATGACGAAAATCAGATGTTTCCGTAACGTTACTGCTGATGGTCAACCTCAGTGAAACGTACCATAAAACGCTATATATAAAGTGCGTGAATATTTAAATACATTACATGTGTAAACACCACCTAGAGATTACTAATAATAACCAGCAGTGAAAACTATGATGATAGAAAAATAAAGAGAGGGCGTGGTTATTTGATACAGGAAGTTTTAGGTTTCTTTATTCGATATTTTTGCACAAGTGCGCTTTAACAAAAAAATCACGCGCCATTACACTGCTGCGAAGGTGGGTTACCAACGAAGCAGTTTAGCACACGACATAGAGGTGACACAGAATTTAGATCCAAGGTATGAGCAAATTTTATGTCTTGAGCGGCGACGGCTGTCATCCCGAAGAAATACGCACGCACACACACTTTTATTTTGATCGGCGGTCTTGATCGGCGGCATACATCCGCGTGGAACACTACCGCCACCTCGGGGAGCCGGAGGAATCTAGACGCGCGACGGTACCGCCACGCCGGGAGAGTGAAGGAAACTAGGCACGCAAGTGCTTGTAACGACGACATAGAGACGCCGGTGCGAGCGTACACATGGCCGACGCGGGTCGCACAGCGGCAAATCTTTGAGAAACTCTTATTATCTACCTGACTATACTGATCTTGAAAGTGGTGCCTATTAACAACTAATCTACTGAACATGCATACCCAAGTGATGAGACGTATAAGCGTTTGCATAGAATGAAGCGATTTTGCATAAAATTCGGGAGCTGAGTTTTTGCACACGCAGATTCGTTGACGGACACGAAAAATGCATAGAACTGTAGCCTTGGACAGCTTCACTGTAATATCAATGATTTTGTTTAGCCCTATCCTACTCGAATGCACGCCTCACTGCTGCCTGTTTTAGTGGTGAATTCTTCTGCATCATTGTGGCATCATTTTCGTGAAAGCGGAATCTGTGCCCAGCGCTGACTTTTGCATAAAACTGTAAATGCTCATGCAAATACGAAGGGAGATCAGATTATGCGGAGGCACGCCAGTGTGCGCGTACCTGGTGCTGTCGTTGATGTTAATCCAGTCCTGGTCGACAAGGGAGCAGTTGACGTAAGCCACCATCATAATTATGGCCACGGCCTCGTAAGAGATGTACCTGTTTGGGGTCGGTAGAACGGAACGGTCAATGTCACGAATGGTTTGTTGGAGGAAATACCATGTAAAAGAATATCTGATCTTCCAGAAACAGGCTCGCAAAATTAGCGCTAACGAAAGGCAATTCACAGGGAAAGAAAAAACTGACTTTTCGTCCCGTGTGAGTTTCGTTTTCGCTAATTTTCCTCGTCAGCAATGCAAGACTGACTAGACTAACAATTTAATTTTGAATAAACAATTTACCCTGCACATTAAAAATGTTCATATAAATTTCCGTTAAGCCTAGAAAATTGGTTACGGTTATGGCCATGAGCACTTTCTTGACACGTAGCAATGTTGTTACTGGAAAGGTAGGTTAAATTAGTAGGTTAAAATTAGTAGGTTAAAATAGTGTATAAGCACTTGAGTGAACGCCGAACTGAAAGCGCGTAGATGAACATAACCCCCGACCAGCCCATTTAGTACAAAGGGAAGCTAACACGACAAAGTTGTCGGGCAGCCTCGCAGAACTCATCGCCCCAGCTTTACCATTGATTCGACCTCATTGCCAGGATGTGAAATTTGCTCACTACCAAACCAAAGGTGTGGCACACCTTTGGTTTCACTCAGGCTGTTCTTGCCGCAATGTTCAAAGCGTTTCTAAGACTGCATGCCAGTCTTGAAGGAAGATGAGCAGATGCACCTTAACTTGAAGAGACCTATCACAGTAAGCGATATTTCAGCTTCTTTACCCGAGTAGAAAAAAAAGGTAGTCATGCATTTTTTCGCACCATTTCTTATTGTAAGCAATTAGAAACACGCATATACTTGTATATTGCGAACACCTTTCAAATGCATTTTCCGCCGTAGTATACGGATTTTTAGATTGTTTTAAATGAATACTCTATCTTTAATAGCAAGCCTGCATCAAGAACCCTCGAACGTCCGACCAATGTATTCTTTGATGGTGATAGATATTAAGCACGTATACAAGAAGCGCTGATCAATACTGCTCGCGAATCTTTGTAAATACCGGAGCATTCACTTGTCCCCTTGACCACTTCTCAGATGATCATGAACTCGCAACCTAATACTTTATTTCTTCATCATTGTACAGCTAGCGTACCTGCAGGAAACTGTAAGTCATCGTTATAATGGAGCCGTTCTAACTGATGAATGATGGTTGCACTGTACGAACGAAGATAAAGTGATTGGGCTGCATATATGCACAAAGCACCACTACATCGAAGAATCGCCACCTAATTAGGGGACAAAGAACCAGCTGCATTTCGGGAACAGGGTATACTAGACCCTACTGATAACCCTTTTTCGCACGGACTGTTAAGGTTATAATGTTATTATAATATACCAAGAGCCCGTAAACTCTATGCGTGTGCACTCGGAGGCAGTTGGCATTTGTAACAATACGGTGGAACGTCAATGATATGTAGGTAAAAACAAACGAGACAGACCCATTTCTTGCTCTGCATTCATTTGCTTGCTCTGTACGTACTTGCAACGCTATGCAAAAATACTGCATTCATGGGCTACTTGTTCTGGCCTACCGCTGACCGCATGGGCCTTATCTGTCCAAGTGGTCCACAGCCCTGAGCGGCCCTTGCGCAAATAGAAATGCGGGGTGAAGTGAAGCAGAATTCCCGGGTCAAAAAAAAACCTGATTTTGATGACCTTACGTTTTACCTGCAAATGTAAACGTCTTGACCACGGTGTAAAATGGTTTAAATTTTAATACTCGCCAGTTCGCAGAGAACGACCAGTTAGTGTTCGCAGCTGTGCTCCTGGTGGGTCCCCCTGCAATAGCCCTCCCCCCTCCCAGCCACGCCCCAGATGGCGCGGTCGCCGCCTGTACTTCTTACCTTCTGACATGGATAAAAATTAGAGGGCGCCTAAAGTGCACAAATCTTTGTATCGCCAAGTTCTGATGAATACGGAATGGAGGAAGACGTCAAGAAAGTTGGCAACCAAATACAGGGTAATCAAAAATGTAAATGGACAACAACGAGTCACCAAAAACTAATCGGTGAGTTTACATACCAAAACCACAATATGATCATGAGGAACGCCGTAGTGGGGAACTCTGGATTAGTTTTGACCACCTGGGTTTGTTTAACGTGCCCTCAATGCACAGTGCACGTCACAGCAATGCGAGGTTTGCACGGTGCACCCTTAGCAGTGCAACACCATCACAACTAAGCCAACCCGGCAGGTATCGGGACTCCTCAAAAAGAAAGACAGAGACAGTAAATTGCATGCAAAGGATGGAAAAAAATAACCTAATAGAGATTTATAATTATGGCAAAAAATTAATGAAAAAGTAGAATCTCAACGAGAACACCAAGGGCAGTGCCTTGCTATTTGGGGTCCGAGATGGTTGTTTAAGGAGAGAAACATACCGCACCAAACATTCCCAAGAGGACGAGGCATGTGTCTATTGCAGCAAAGATCCGGAGATCACTCAGTAATTCCTAATGGAATGCGAAGGGATCAAGCCAGCGAGACCCGTAGGTGACGCCCACTTCCCTAGGAAGGAAGCATTAACTCGTCAGGCGGTCGAGACAAGCAAGACACGTTTAGAGTATTGGTATAAAAAAAAGCAGGAAAGAGATTTATAGAACCGGGGTCGTTACAAGCATAGGTAACTGTAGAATATACAGATACAGGTTTCAATGAAGATAGAGAATATCAAGGAGAGATAGGCAAAATGCTATACTGCGATAGATGTAGCAAAACCTGATTAGATCAAGCAGGCTAGGTGGTTATTTGTAGAAACCTGGTTTTTCAAAGGTGATGTCAATAAAATCGTCATTACGATCAGTACGCAGTGGCGGAACGTGGCCTCCGAAATTGCATCGCGCGCCTTTCGCCGAGGTTTGCCAGTGCAATATATCTCCAAGGCCACTCAGCGAACGCATCAAATGGCACATTCGGGTTCGATGACGTTTGAGGCTGTGTTATCTGCCTTTTGAGCTTCCACAGTGCGTCTCAGTGGGGGAACTTTAGCTTCTAGCCTTCTGCGTTGTGATTGGCGCCGGACCCATAGTTCTTACTTTTATTTCAGTATCGCACTCTCGCTGTTTGGAACGGCGGTGTTGGCTAGCAAGCTTCAATCATGGCATTGGCCGAGCCTATTGACGGTTGCTGCCGCTTATCCGCCGGTGGATGTGTGTGCTCTGTTCAAAAACTTGCGCAGGCCATGCTGGACTCAGAAGCTTGCCCTGCTCAACTATGGGAAAGAAGTGCTTCCTTTTGAACTGAAATTTGGCCTACTGGACTTGCGTGTAATCTTTCATTTTTGACCTTTAGGAAGTTAGCCATGCACAGCGCAATCCTGCGGGCATGCGAATAAGTAGCACCTTGAGAATGAGTTCTCACAGACGAGAAGGCTGCGTCCTCATTGCTGTTCCGTCCATTCATGCATTACCAGTAAGTAGAAGGCAACTAGACTGATACGACCCTATGTCGACTGCTGCTGAAAGTCTCCTATCATTTGCCGTGTTTAAAATGAGCCCATACAAGTCATGGCTCCGGACAACCCAGCAGCACCTACATTAGGGCCACCGTGGCTTGGTGGGTCCCTTTGCCGTGGCCCCACCTGCCGTCGTTTGAAGAAATGGCAGAAGCGACAAACATTATCTCGTCGCGTCTTCTGGCGGAATATCAGCACCTAAATTATCCGCCGAGACGATGATGATCGTGGCATATATTTGGAAATTTCTTCGTCCAGCAAAACAAAAATTACTAGGGCTTGCTCATGCTACAACTAAGACGATTTGAAGGCGAAACACTGAGCGTCGCTAACTCAATGACACAACGACCACTGCTTTGCTGAGTCATCTTCACTCCGAACCCATTTCTCGCAAATTAAATTTTGCAACTCATCCTTATTTCACCAACTCGGACCAGGACTCAGCACTTACTTTTGCTGAGCCATCGCCACTGTGAAGCCATATTAGGCAGTCATTTTTGCAAGTCATCCTCTATTTACTAATCTCTAACCGTGACTCAGCACTTTTTTTCTGAGTTACTCTCACCTGGACCCTCGAATCTCGCATATTTTTGCGAGTCACTCCCCCAATTCATAACTCCTTAATTCACTCTTAATTCACACTTGATTCACTCTTGATTCACCCTATCACTGCTTGGTTCACCTTTATTTGTTCTATCATCTGGTTTTACTTTCAACACACTTGGTTTGCTCTATTACCCTAAATTTCTAATTTTCATCACTCTAGATTCACCATATCACCACTTGATTCACCTTCATTCACTCTTAATTCACTCTCATTTATTCTTCATTATCTTAGCTCACTGTATCTCATCTTACCTTTCGTTTGACTCTCATCACCCAACTAAACCCCTTTAATTCACCATCAATTCACTCTTATTTCACCTCATTCACCTCTGTATAGTCATTTTAATCATTATCATTACCATCATTGCACTTTGCTATCATTAATTCTCGACTCTTGGCCACCTTTCGGGCTTTTCGACCCATTTCCCCGCTTTGTCATGCTAATTATTACATTTAAGTGATTGCCACGGTCACTTTTCGATATTTAATTATATACCTCATGTAATTACTTACCTATCGATATATAAGGTTATGGGGTGTGTAATAATCTGAGTTACCGATTTTCTTGTACAAATGTTTACCAATTTTTGGCCCGCTTTTGCTTCACTTTTTCAAGGTCACCGCAAACAAGCCATATAATTATGGTTTTCTCCTTAAAATATTGCCATGTCGACAGTTTAACACAGTGCCACAATATGTTCCAAGCGTAGTTGTAGACATTCCGTTCATATTTAGGTTTACGACTACACCCCTGAGGCTGTTTTAAGTTAAATGGTCTTTTATGTATAGCATAACGCCTAAGTAGGGATACTCTTTTAGGTGTGCTATTGACTGAGGCAAGATAATT